>NW_026899424.1:0-119713 GCF_033153095.1 Gastrolobium bilobum | reverse complement strand
AGTGAAGATATGCTTGATCTTGATATTGTCCTATCATTGAAGGAAATGTTAGATAAACACAACAGTATTGCTCTGTCTTTTAGGTATGCTAGAGATAGATATAGGGAAGACGACTTCAGTGGAGTGAAGTTGAGGCTGATTCGAAAATGTGGCAGTGATGGCAGAGTTTATAATCTTCCCTCTGCATCAGAAGTTGCTGCTTTGATTGTTGGAGATATAGACAGCGCATTGAGTGAAAGGGATATTGTTGTTGAGACACAAGATAGAGTTTTGCAACGAATAGATGTTAAGCATCCGTTGTATCTTGGACTGCAGTATCCTTTGTTATTTCCTTATGGTGAAGATGGTTATCGTGATGATGTCGAGCGGTCTTATATATCCCGTGGTAGGACGAATCCAAGATCCACTGTTAGCATGCGAGAATTCTTTTCATTTAGAATTCAAATGAGATCAGGAGAGTCCCAAGTTCTCCATCACTTAAGGAAGCTTTTTCAACAATTTTTGGTTGATGCTTACACTATGGTTAAGTCTGATCGGCTGAATTTTATTCGATATAACCAAAGTCATCTCAGGGCAGAGTTGTACAAAAATATAAAACATGCATTTGACAGGGGTGAAGATGAAGCTATAAATACTGGAAAGCGTATCATTATTCCTTCTTCGTTCACAGGCGGACCTAGATATATGGCTGAGAATTGTAAAGATGCCTTTGCAATTTGCCGTTGGGCTGGATATCCTCATCTGTTTATAACGATCACCTGCAATCCTAAGTGGCCAGAGATTACTAGATTTCTTAAGTCAAGAAACCTTAACGCTGAAGATCGTCCTGATATTCTTTGCAGAGTATTCAAGTTCAAATTGGACCAATTGCTACATGATTTAAAAAATGGTCGTTTTCTTGGCACAGTTAATGCACGTGAGATTACTGTTGACTTTATTTTTTTTTCGAGTTTGATGACAAAAGTTACACGTTGATATATAGAAAATAATTGTACAAACCTTATCACAATTTTATGTATCCTACCCAAAAAATTAAAAAAAAAATCGTCTATGACGAATTTGTTGATTTTAACTAACTCTATTTGTTTGTTCCAATGTAACAGGTGTTTGTACAGTTGAATTTCAGAAATGTGGTCTGCCTCATGCTCATATTCTACTTTTTTTGCATCCCTCCGCAAAGCCTAATATTGGACTCGACATTGATAATTTGATTTTAGCTGAAATTCCTAACAAAGATTCCAATCTTTCACTTTTTGCAGCTGTCACGAGTTACATGATGCATGGACCATGTGGTCCTGACAATTACAAGTCTCCTTGCATGAAAAACGAACATTGTTCAAAGAAATTTCCCAAGAAGTTCTGCTCCCGTACTTTTATTGATGATGATGGATTCCCTCATTATAAAAGAAGAAATGATGCGAGTGTTGTCAAAAAAAGTGGCGTCGAACTTGATAACCGTTATGTTGTGCCGTATAATGCAAAACTTCTTTTAAAATATCAAGCGCATATCAACGTTGAATATACTTGTCAGAGTAATGCCATTAAATATCTTTTTAAATACATACACAAAGGGCAAGACAGGGTGACAGCTGCTATAAATCATTCAGATGATGAAATCAAAATGTTTTATGATTGCAGGTTGTTGAATTCGTCTCGGTTATATTTTCCTTTCGTTCCTTGGAATAACCTTTTTCTAGCTTATTTTGACTTTATTGCTTATATATGATAGGTATGTATCCGCATGTGAAGCTGCTTGGAGGATATTTGGATTTGAAATTCATTACAGATTCCCCCCTGTTCAGAGATTGTTGTTTCACCTCCCCAATGAAAAGACCGTTGTTTTTAGTGATCATGCTTCAATATGTAATGTCAAGACTATGGCAGAAACTAGACAATCAATTTTCGAGTCTTGGATGGATGCAAATAAAAAATATCCATAAGGTAGGCATCTCACTTATGCAGAGTATCCAACTCAATTTGTTTATAAAGAAAATATCTCATGAATGGCATCCCAGAAAACAAGGATTTTCAATTGGAAGAATAAATCATTTTTCTGCCAATAATGGAGAAGATTCCTATCTTTGAACTTTACTTAATTTTCAAAAGGGTTGTACAAGTTATGAAGATTTGAGAACTGTGAATGAGGTGTTTTTTCCTACGTTTAAGGATGCCTGCTATTCTCTGGGACTTTTGGATGATGACAATGAGTACATTGATGCAATTAAGGAGGCAGGTTCTTAGGGGTCAGCAGCTTATCTTAGAAATCTGTTTGCTTTATTGTTATTTAGTAACTCAATGAACAGGCCTGAAAATGTTTTCCAAAAATGTTGGGAATTACTGTCTGACGATATTCTTTATCGGCATAGGCAAATAATTGGCTGTGAAGGTAATTTTCCTAAACAAATTTAGTGCATTAATTTGTGTGTATTGTGCACTATAATTAAATTTTTTCCGTTCTGTATCGTGCATTCATTTATGCAAACCGTTTGCCTATGTTTATATATAGATTAAGAGTTTATTAATTGCTCCACCCTGTATATATGATTGCTCAACATCATTAACTCATTGAACCTTGGAAAAAACATGATTTTCTTTTTTATTGCTTCTTAAAAAATTACATCTATATATCATGCACGGCAGTAGTCTTAATATTTGGTTAAATATTTTTGTTAAGTTTCCCACACTATGCTTTGTTCACAATTTCGCTTTATTTATCTTTACTCACCAACTTTGTCTTTGTTATTATTAAAGATTTTGTATTTTTCAATTTTTTTCAGATGCTTTTCTTACGGAGGATTCTATTAAAAACATAACCCTCGCAGAAATTCATAAGGTGTTGCAGAGCAACGGTAAATGCCTCTCTGATTACCCATCAATGGCGAGTATCGTCGGTGAATCTTTATTGGACATGCAAAATAGATTGGTGATGGATGAATTGTTGTATGACAGTTTATCTCTTAAAAAAGAGCATGACAGACTACTAAATTCACTCACTAATGAGCAGAGGGTTGTTTATGACAAAATCATTTCTGCTGTTTCAATAGCTAAATGAGGGTTTTTTTTTCCTGTACGGCTTTGGTGACACTGGAAAAACATTTATTTGGAATACCCTATCATCATTTGTTCGATCAAGAGCTGGAATAGTGCTTAATGTTGCTTCTAGCGGAATTGCTTCACTTCTACTTCCAGGATCACGTACGGCACATTCTAGATTTCGTATTCCTATTCAAATCACCGAAGATTCAACGTGTAATATAAAACAAAATTCTACTTTGGCAGAGTTGTTGTCAAGAACAAAGTTAATCATTTGGGATGAGGCCCCGATGGTGCACAAATTTTGCTTTGAGGCTCTTGATAGAACACTTAAAGATGTTCTTAGATCTTACGATACTAGCTGTGTTGATATGCCCTTTGGTGGAAAAGTTGTCGTTCTAGGAGGAGACTTTCGACATATATTACTCGTCATTCCACATGGCAGTAGACAAGAGATAGTTCATGCAACAATCAATTTTTCCTATCTTTGGTCCCATTGTCATTTGTTAACTTTGACCAAGAATATGCGTCTCAGTTCCGGAAGTAGCACTAATAATTTGTTGGAAATAAAAGAATTTTCTGAGTGACTGCTTAAAATAGGAGACGGTGATCTTGGAGATGATGTTGATGGAGAATCTATTATAACAGTTCCAGATGAATTGTTGATCAAAGGTTCAGAAGACCCACTTTCAGATATTGTTGATTTTGTCTACCCGAATCTGATTGATAATATATTAGATCCGACTTTCTTCAAAGAACGTGCTCTTCTAACTCCTAAATTGTCTGATGTTGCCATGTTAAACGAGCACCTAATGGCTATGATTCTGGATGAAGAAAGGACATTTTTTAGTTCAGATAAGGTTTTGAAACAAGATGGGAATTCATCTCTTAAGGATGACAAAATCTCCCCGGAGATCTTAAATACATTCTCATGTTCGGGGATTCCTGATCATAAATTAACTTTGAAGGTTAAAAGTATCGGTTATGCTATTGAGAAATATTGATCAATCAAGAGGTTTGTGCAACGGTACGAAATTACTTATTACAAAGTTAGGGAATCATGTTCTTGAGGCAATCGTTCTTACGGGAAACAACATAGGAGATACTGTGTTAATCCCTAGAATGACGATGAGCCCATCAAGTCATACATTTCCAGTAAACTTCCAAAGAAGACAATTCCCCTTGGTAGTTTCGTTTGCGATGACTATCAACAAAAGTCAAGGACAGTCGCTGTCTCATGCTGGAATTTATCTTCCTAGGCCTGTCTTCACTCATGGGCAATTATATGTGGCACTATCTAGAGTAAAGAGCAGGCATGGATTGAAGATGTTCATACTTGATGAAGATGGATGTGTTACAAATACTACTTTTAACATCGTCTATAATGAAGTATTTCAAAGATTACTGTAGTATACTTGGTTATTTCTACAAAAAGATAACATTGCTGTTTGTTATCAGGTCAGAACTCAACTTCTTATAAGAAAATATTTTTTAATCTTCTTTGTTGCATTGCTTTAGTTGTTATGCCTATTTTTCCTGCTAATTTTTTTATTGTTATGCACATTTAGTATTCGAGTCACAATCAGTATTTTATTCCCTTGTCATTCTTCAGAGTCAAAAGGTTTTTTCATTGTAATTCTGAATTATTCATCTATAATGAACTATATAATTCCCTTCAATAATTTTTTCTTTTTCAATTATTGTTTATATATTGTTTATGATTCATTTCTAACAGGAGCATATACCAATAGTGCATGGCGGAAGAAATTTTACAATTGTTGCGAGTATTGGTTGGGCAGATTTCTTATTATATTGCTGTCAACATGACATTTGCATTTGTTGATGGAGATTATGCTATCAATCCTTGAATTTACTGTGTTTAAATTATTATATTCCTTTTTTGTTCCTACCTTAAAAGTTACGCGTTTATGTCATATGAACAAACCCATTTTTTTATTAATTCGTTTATGGGACAAACAAAACGATTTCTTTTTTCTTCGTACATCGCACGAGTAATTAACTAGTATATATATATATTAGAAACACGATCATGGTTAAGACATGTTTCATAATACACCAATTTTTTATTTTGTTTTTAGCAAACAAAATGTTATTGAAAGAAAAAAGAACTTCTATTACTAATTAAAAAAAAGCTAAATTAAAGAATTCAAATAATTATTAAAACTTGGTATTCTAAGTTGATAAGTTTGTTATCATACTTTCAACTTAAATTTTATTTTATTTTTTCAGAAAATAATATGGTACAAATGACGCATGTTTTAAGGTTTTCTACATTACATATAGAAAAACATAAACAAACGTTGGCTATCAAAGCTCAAAGGGATTTGAAGATTTAGACTTCTTATCCCATAAAATTCAAATGAGTGCAACTTTATTCAAAGGCAGACTATATCATTTTTTAAGTTGAAGCTTTGGTGATCCTATGATATAATTTGCTCTATGATACATGACGAAAAGCTCAAAGTTTATGGTTTTCAAGTTGAACTATTTTTCCTTAGCAAAGTATATAACAGATTTATCCCACATATATTAGCATCAAGAAAAAAAAGTGTCTAAATGAAACAAACATGAATTCCAAAGAAAGGGAATATAGACTTGACATTTTAATATAAAAAAAAAATTGGTTACAACTAAACCAAAATACAAACACCAATATAGATACATGCAATAACATGGCTAAACAATTAACCAAGTTAAATTTCTAAGAAAACAGCTCCACCAAAAAATAGTTCAACAGCACCGGAAAATAAGATTTGCGCAACTTCTATTCCAGCACTTCATGCTTATTTCTTCCGAGGACTTTTCATAGTACAACATCTTCATCAATTACAAATTTCTTTTGTCCGGCAAGGTGTCTCCGACTTCAGCATAAAAACTAATTCAAAAAAAAAAAATTGCTCGTGTCAGTATATTATATTAATAATATAGAATATAAAAATATTATAAACAATTCACCTAATAAAGTACATAACAATGAACATGAAAGATAAACAAACAACACAATCTCCATAGACGAAGTAGGTAAAATAAATGTAATAAACGTAGATAAAGAGAAAGCATTGACAGGGAAGTAGAAAACTATAAATGCACAAATAATGGGTAATATTATGCAGAAGAACAACATGAGAAGATGAAGAAGATAAACAGACAAAAAGAGAAGAAATATGTGCACAAAAGCGAATTACAAATGGAAAATATGCAGTAACACATCATATTTATACACTTGAAAATGGGTTTTCACACCTTCTAGTAGGAATATCTGGGTAGCCTCTTCCCTATACAAAGATAGAATTCAAAATCACTCCGTCGACTTTGCTCTACAATTGACCTACCAAAAAAAAAGAGGAAAAATACTACATGTTCATTTAATAGTAGAACAGTTTGAGAAGATGAAGAAGATAAACAGACAAACAAGAGAAAAGCATGTGCACAGAAGCTTATTACCAAATAAAAAAACCAACAACACATATTCTATTTATACACGAAATAATTTTGTTTTTCACAAAATATTTTTTGTTTTTTTATGCAGTATTAATAGGGCTAACAATTATCTATGCAAAAAGTAGTAGGATATGAATACAGCTGTTTGCCACAAAAAATGTTGAACTCTTTTCCCACTATATGAAGTTTAAAATTCGAAATTTCCCACTTATATCAAGTTTAAAATTAAAATTTTAAAAAATTAGTGGGATTTTAATACAAATGTTTGCCACCAATTAATGTTGAACTCTTTTCCTACATATATCAAGTTTAAATTTTGAATATAAAAAGTTTCTAAAGGAGGAAAGCATTTAAAGAGGTTTCAAGTGTGAACATAAAATGGATATTGAAGGAGAGAGCGTCACGTAAGGGGTGTTCGCGGTCTGGATTGGATCGGTTTTGGAAACAAAAATCATCTCATCCAATCCCTTCGGTTTGATCATATAATCATCCATTCGGTTTTGATTTTTTTTCAAATCCGATCCGATCCGATCCAATTTTTTCGGTTTGGATTGGATTGGTTTTCGGTTTTTTGAAAATCTTAAAATTTATTTCGTGATTATTGTGCAAATAACATCTTTTGTATATATTGGCTTTGTAAAAAAAAAAATTTGAAATACAAAAGCATTAGTAAACTATAATATAATTTTTTTAATTTTGGCAATGAGATATGAAGCTCTACAAAGATAAAATTTTATTGATGGGATATGACTAGATTTTTTCTTGGGTTTAGTTGATGAGTTAATGAGTTTTGGGTTTACAAATTTTTAGGCTATGATTAGGGAAATACCCAAGTAGGTACAAGAAAATTAATATATTGGATCGGTTTTCATCAACCCATCCAAAAACCGATCTAATCCAATTAAAATTTGCAGTTTTTAATCGGTTTTCGGTTTTCGATTTTCGGTTTATTCGGTTATCGGTTTTTCGGTTCGGTCACCGCGGTTTGAATCGGTTTGGATCGGTTGATGAACACCCCTACGTCACGTCAATAAAATTCTCAAAGACCGAGTTTCCTTTTATATATAGATATTTTTAAAAAAAATTCTTTTAGATATATTTAGATATAAGTAGATTTTTTATTTTTAAAACTTAAAAATATTACTATTTAAAAATTAAAACCATCCTAAAACACTAGCCATCTCCGTCGTATCTTCTACACTGTTGTTGTGCGTCATACATGCTAGTCAAAGGAAATTATCGTAAACGAGTGAAAGTGTTTATGTGGATGACTTTGCTTGCTAAACTTTCAGTGCGCAGCAGAACCAGTAAGTGGAGCGGAGGTTCAAATGTCTGTCCCAGTTGTCCAAATCATGAGGAAACTATTATTCATGTTCTTCGTGATTGTAGACATGTTAGGAAAATTTGGCAATCTTGGTTTACAGGTTCGATACCCAATTCCTTTATGAATTCGAATTTGCAGGATTGGTTGACTTTAAATATCGATAACATGTGGTCCTCCAATAAAGTGAAGGACTGGAGGGATATTTTCTTTACTACTTGTTGGTTTTTGTGGAAGTGGAGAAATTTGGAGATCCATGAAGATCATTTCTGTCATGATGAGCAATCACAGGCTTCAATTTGGATGTTTGTCCAACAGATTCTGCAAGCCCGAATTTATCAGCGCCGTGGTGATTCCAACGATAGCGTTTGGACAGCCCCCAAGCAAGGGTGGGTTAAGTTGAATTGTGATGGAGCTTCTTCTAGTGGCATGAAAAAAGCTAGTTGTGGTGGTATATTAAGAGATCACAATGGATCCTTTTTGGGAAGCTTCTATTGTAATTTAGGTTCCTGCAATCCTCTTGATGCAGAATTATGGGGATTACTGAAAGGTTTGGAACTGCTTTGGGGAACAGGATTAAAAAGAATAGAGCTAGAATGTGATTCTAGCCAAGCCATCCAGATGTTAAAGGAGCAGCATGAAGATCCTAGGGACTCTCAAGTCGCTAGCAGATTGAGATTATGGTTAAAAGCAGATTGGACTATTCATCTTGTTCATACCAAGAGAGAAAACAACAAATGTGCTCATTGGTTAGCTAAAGCTGGGCAGACTAATAATCTCCATTTCAAGATTTTTAAAGATCCTCCTCCTCAGTTGATAGAACTTATAGTTGCTGATGCTAGAAATATTTCTAGCTTGTTAGTTTCTGATTTGTAATTTCTTTCTGTTTCTGGGGCTTAGCCCCTCTTTATTTACAAAAAAAAAAGGAAATTATCGTAAGAAAATTATAATTTTTAAAATTTAAAATATATTAATATAAGGGGAAAGATATTTTAACAACTAATTTGTGTTACTATTGATACTACTAATCAATCTCACCATTAGATCGATTATGTTGATCCAAAGGTTATATTTATTTTCACCTTTGTATGATTATGATTCCCATATTTAAAGTGAAAGCATTAAATATGGGAAATCATAATCATATAAAGGTGAAAATAAATATAAAGTATTAAATTTGAAAAATTACTACCATAGAAAGATGAAAATAAATATAACCGTTAGATCAACATAATCAATCTAACAGTGAGATTAATTGGTAATAACATTGATAGTAACACAATTTGGTTGTTGCAATATCCTTTTCGTAAATAAAATTATAATTTTAAAATATTAATTTTTTTTAATAAAAACAAAAAAATAAAACTTCCCCAAAACTAAACATACTCCTCGTTCCATCCCGGCGCTGCTCTGCATCTTCCTCCTTCCCTTTGTCTATGCTTCCTCTGCCATTGCTGCCGTCTGCTGTCGATTCCTGCTGGTAAGTGCTTTGATCTCTCTTTCTCCGATCTCTCTTTCTCTCTCATCTGATCTGAACTCTCTCTCTCATCCCTTTTTTTCCTCTATTTCAAGTGTGGTTTGAATAATGTGCCATTGTGTAAGATGGTTCATAATATGGTTAAGTCCATGGGGTTTCATGTGGACTTGTTTGTTGGTATTTCTTTGATCAAGTGGTATGCAGATAATGGTTATATTCATGATGCAAGATGCGTGTTTGATGAATTGCCTATGAGAGACAGCATTTTGTGGAATGTCATGCTCAATGGTTATGTGAAAAATGGAGACTTTTTAACAATGCGGTAGAAACTTTTCAGGAAATGAGGGACTCTTAGAGTAAGCCTAATTCGGTAACGTTTACTTGTATTTTGTCTATATGTGCTACAAGAGGGATACTTAGTGTTGCTATTCAGCTTCATGGTCTTTTTATTGGCAGTGGGTTTGAGTTTGAGTCCAAGGTAGCAAACACATTACTTGCCATGTATTCAATGTTGTTAATGTATATTTGCTAAGTATGTGTACAGTAGTAAGTACTGCCATGAATTGTTGTGTATGGCTGAGTACATTATGTATGAATGTTATGCCTTGAAAAAGGAAAGTACAATCTTGAGCTAAACTTATATTTAAAGTCATGTTATGCTGAAAAATATTATACGGAATATGTGCTATCAAGTATCAAGTATGTAATTTAGTTGTGTATTATAAAAGTGAAGGCAGCAATATAAATGAGATCATGCTTATAAAATATTGATTTTGTGTGAAATGTATTTAGTTCAATGTTGTTGTCCTACACGATTTGATGTAAGTGTAAATGGAATGTTAGACTATAAAGAAAGTGTTTGAATGCTATACATGTGTCAACATGAAAGATGATATAAATAAAATAGATTTTATACAAACAAAGAAGGCTTGATATATACGTGACTTAGGTGACTACTAAGTTTAGAATTTAACATCTATATGTACCCCACGGTTTTCCCCACCTATTTGACATTCAAATACTAATGGAACCCACCATTTCCTTGCATAATGAGCACGTAGTTGCTGTCCTTAATTTTATACGTTAATAGCACTAATTAGGACTAGGTAAATTCCAACATGTTTCTTGATGATTTGGACGTGGGCTTAAATTAAGGAAGGAATTCATATAAATATATGTTATGGAATTTGAATATTTGATTCGTTATATGACTTACTATGGGCTGCTATATGTATTAAATGTAAATTATATTTTATATATTAAAAATATTATTTAATATTAAAACGTGTCCTAGCGTATTGAAATATAGCATTTTTTAGAATTAACATGTCGGAGTGTCATTTCGTGTTGTATCCTTTATCGATGTCGGTGCATCATAGGTTGTGCCCTTGTTTCTGATAGAGCCGTCCCCATATTCTGCTTGCGCAATCGGTATGTGTTCCATCATCTTCTCTCTTCTCCCTCTTGGTTTTTCACTTTTTCGTAACGAATCGTTTGAATCAGTGTGTTTGTTCTGGGGCCAAAAGAGATAGTATGAGGCAAACTCACCTCAAATTTGGTTTCTGAAATCAGAACCAGATTTTCAGTGGGTGTGAAAGTGAGAGTTAGTGAACGACATGGGGTTCCTTCAAAATCAAACTTTTTGACAGAATTCAAATGGGGTTTGATCATATGGTTATTTGCGACTTCAGTTATCATTGCGTTTTTCTCTGTTTTTGTGGATGTGAAGAATGATTTATTATCTGCGTGATTGTTTTGATTTATCTGTTTAAACAATATGAGCAGAATTTTTTTTTTGGAACTGTTATTGTGCCAACATGAGAAAAGCTTAGTTGTTTGTTAATATGGTAGTATGAGCTAGCAAAATTTTCTATCTTATTTGATCCTTGATTTATTTAATTTTTAATATGTGGGGAAATAGGAATTTCAATACCTACTTTAAGAGTTGAAAGGGATCAAAGGTGTTTATTTAGTAGGCTAAATTTTGTTAATAATCAAACAGGGGTTCTAGTCCCCTAGCTTTCAATTTTGTATTTTTTTTTTTTATCATTTAGATGGGTTGAGCCGTCAATCTACTATAAAAAGGTGGGTGAGTTGAACCCATTTTTGAAAAGTGGGTCAACGCGCCCCATTCATTTTTGTCGGGTTAGGGGCACATTCAACCTCCTTTACCACCTCATCAAAACAACATAAGTTGCTATTGTAAGAACTAAATTATATATTAATTCTTCAAACACGAATGTATCCTGATATACTTATTTATCTTTCGATTTTCTAAGAATAAGGTACTATTTGGTAAATGTCTTAGAAACTAAACAAAACATATTATGTTGGTTCTATTTTATGTTTGATATGCTTTCATAATAAGATAAAATGTGACATAAGATTAAAAAATAATATATTTTAATTCATTAAAAAAATTGAACGAAAGTCACAGGTAAGAACTGAATGTCAATTCCATCTCCAATTTGCTCATATCTTCCTTTGCTTTGCAGCATATACGTGGCTGTCTTTTTTATTCTTCTCTGTTGATTTGGAAATTAACAATGAGCAATCAAGAGGCAGGGGTAACAGAAGGGTCTGCGATGGGGGAAGTAAAGGAATGGCTAGAAAAGACGTTCGAAGCTGCTGGCAAAACCGTCCCAGAATTTGAATACACTCCTCGTAGCGTATCCCACTTGCACCATCTCTTAACCGTCTCCAAAGCCAAAGACGAAGCAGCACGTCTTGTGGCTCGCGATTTCCGGCAAAAAGCCTCAGAGTACCGATCCCAAGGTAGGGTTAGGGTTCCTCTTTTCTTTTCTATCACCAACTTTGATCTGGTATGACAATGTTGATGATTATTCAAATTGATGATTTGTTGTTGCAGCTGCCAGGATTAGAGAGATTTTGGAGAATGTGGGTTTAGCCCAAGAGAGTTTGCCTTCCAATGTGGTTGCATCTGCACAAGTTCTTGCAAATGTGGCCAACTTGTTGAATATAAGAGATACTGAAATGAGTAGGTGGGTGGGCTTCACTTTCACTGTTATTATTATTTTATTTTATTTGGTTTGTTTTCTGCATTAAAGTTTGAACCCTTGAAGCTGTGTTTAGCTTTCTTGTAGCAATGAGTGATATTTCCCTGAGGAAGACTGGTGTGGAGGAAAAAAGGGCTAAAGTGCATAAGGAGTCCAAGCTTCTCCTTGATTACACTAGAAAGGCTATAGCCAGGCTAACTTATTTGAAAAGGTATTTTTTAAAATAAATTAAATGCTGGCAAGTATCGTTCTTATCAGATTCGCTTGTCGAAGTAGACAGCTTTTGGCATAAGATGCCCTTTTCTTCTGCTCTAATTTTATATGAAACAATTTTTGTGCAGAACACTTGCACAATTAGAAGATGAGGTAGCTCCATGTGAGGCTCAGATGGAAAGTTGGAACACAAACTTGCAAGTAATGGCTGCAAAAGAAAGGCAGTACATGCAACAATGTGCCAACTTCAAGGTACAATGTCCTCTCTTTTATTATTATTATTAATTTTATTTTATTTTATTTGGTGTTTTGGGGGGGGGGGGGGGGGGGGGGGGGAGTGTTCCAGAAATAAAGTTCTCCTAGTTGAGATATATTTTGGAACTAACAGGAACTGTGGGTGAATGTATTTGATGTGGGATAAATGGCCCTAGGGTTATCTTCGCATGCAAGGGATATAGTTAAAGAAAAGGATGGTCAAAGAGATAAATATACAGCCAAAGAGGGTTCTTCTGGTTAATAATCACAGATGTAGAAGAAAACTTAGTCGTTGAGGAAAAAGTGAATTATCCCCTACCCATTGAACCCCTTTTATAGCATTAAAATGAATCTTAAAAATCAAAAGTAACTTGAACAAAAGAAACTAAAAGGCATGAATAAAATATAAAATAAATAACTGTGATAAGGACATGGCATTAAGTAATAGGTTTAGGAGGGTGTGCTTAAGGAAGAGGCGTAGAGGATTGCAAGCTCCTATACTAATGCTGAGTCAGCAGTTAATTAGAATGGAATTTCAGGGAATTGAGTTACACACTCAGCACCCCACGGTTACATATAGCAGAGAATATTTCGGTATGGGTCATGATGAAATTTTTTGGGTCATTGGCTGGAACCTTGGTAGAGAACCAGGGCCTCTTGAATGCTCTGGGTATTAGCGTCTTTTGGGTCTTTATCGTTTCTAGTCTGTCTTTCTTACTTGTAATTTAGGAGGGGACAAATTTGGGATAAATAAAATATTTGGGGCAAATTTAGGAGTCCATTTAAACATGGAGGGGCTCATGGATGTAAGATTATTGTAATTACTCAAAGTGGGTACTGGGTATATGATACGGATGTAAATATGGATATAGAAGGGCCTAGAATGTGGAAAGTATATCAAAGGAGACCTAGGAGTTAGTTAGGAAGTTAGTTTAGTTTATTGTTTTGAGAATTCTTGCATAAATAGGGAGTTATTCCCAGACTCAGGCTTCTGTTCAATAATTCTGTAGTGTGACTGAGAGTGCTCAGTGTAAAGGGAATTTTCCTTGTAAAGAGAAATGTCTCTTGTTCCTAGTGCTTTATCAATAAAATTCAGACTTTCTTCCATCTCTGTTTCTCACCCATTATCTTTCTTTCCTTCATCTATAACATTGTTAAATCCAGCTCTGTAACAGTATGTTGCATCCATCATGCAAATTATTCCACCTTATAATCCCAGTGAATTGCTCAATGAAGATTGTTGGAATTTATTTTCAAAACATGCGATTGATTGTGGGCATTGAAATCTCCATCAAAGTGTAGACAAAGTTGGAAGAAAAATAGTTCGAAAGTGCAAAGGATTGCCTTTGGCTGGGAAGACGCTTGCAGGATGATGGGCCACTAGAGCCATTCCCACGCAGTTATAAAAGAAGGGAAGCTAAAGCAAGTGCAGCCCAACAATGTAATGCTGATCAAGTCAACAAAGTGATAGAAAAACAGACAGGCCAGGAAGATGTTCAGATCACCCAAAAAGATAATTTGGGTCCAAGCCCAAGCAACAATAATAAAGAAGAGGAAGTGGTGGTCCAAAGAGCTAGTAAGGGGATGAAATTATTTATGCAAAAGGAAGAAATAGACAGCTGGCAGATGCTGAATGGCCAGGAGAAAATCGGGGAGCCAAGGAACGTGACAGAAGTTTGTTATAGTGGGAGTGGAAGCAAGGAAAAGGTGTGAAAAAAGTTATTCAACCACTTGGGGAAAGGGGAATGGCTTCTCTGCAAATGGGTTTGTTTTGTAGAGGTAGCTAGGAGAATGAGAGCTGGTTATAGTTATTATAATAGGAGTCAAGGTGTCTGTGTTGAGATATATAGTCTCACATTGGCTGTATGAGCAACTAATGTGGAGTTTATAAGGCTTTGGGCACTTCCACCCTTTGAGTTAGCTTTTGGAATGGTGTATCCCAAGGTTCTTTACATGGTATCAGAGCCTCGCCGCCCCCCACTTTCTCTTGTGGACTTTCTTAGCACTGGTAGGCTGGGCCTGTTGCATCTTCCACTCTTCAAGCCCAATGGGCTCTCGTGTGAGGGGGCGTGTTGAGATATATAGTCCCACATTGGCTGTATGAGCAACTAATGTGGAGTTTATAAGGCTTTGGGCACTCCCATCCTTTGAGCTAGCTTTTGGGATGGTGTATTCCAAGGTTCTTTACAGTCTATAATAATTGTCTTGTGAGTGCATTGTATCTCTTTGTTGGAGTCTGTAAATGCAGTGCTGTTAAGGCCATTGATTGTTGAGTCTGGGAGTCTTTTCATTTCAATGTGTTTCCCTTCCACTGTGTGAGAGGTAGGAGTCTGTTGTTATTTGCTTGTAAGGAGGAAGGTGGTTCTTCAGAGTTCACTTTTATGAATAAAACGTTGATATAGATGTATTTCAATTTATTGATAGTAATATTTAGATCTGATATTCGGTCATTCAATTGATAAAGGGGTGCATTACATGTAATTACTCATGGGTACGAACAATTTGGTATCAAAGCTCTATTGATCCTGAAAAAAATAAAAATAAAAATAAAATAAAAAAATTATATGGTACTTACGAGGATGGAATCAGGACTAGAAGAATTGGAGAGAGGGAGAGTTAGGGAAAATGAGAGATTAGGAGGAATCAAAGAGTCCATTCGTCAATTGGGCGCTACTGTGTTGGAGCTCGTACACAGTGTAAACGTACTGAGAACGGAAGATCGTGGGTCGAGGGATTGTAGTGGAAACAGAGATAGAAATCAGAATGGAGATGGGAATAGGGGTGAGAGTGAAGGAGATAGGATCAATCGTACAAGAGACCCTGTGTATACCCGGTTTGTTATCATATCATCGTATTAAGCTACGCTTAATTAAAATGCGGAATAAACTTTTTCTTTTCAATTATGACGTCTTTATCATTAACCAAGTTGACTACTTAGTCCTTTTTCATAAAACATTGCCTGTATGTAAATTGCAATAAAACAACTAACTGGAATACCTCAATATATAAATAACTGTGAGTATCTAAATCACGGAGCTACAACACGTAGTCCGGATCATAATCCTGATACAATTATACAACTCGAAGCTAAATCAACAAAATCAAATCAATGTGGCATGGACAACCCCCATACTCACCAAATAAGGCAACAAAGCCCAACAGAGTCTCAAATCAAATCATATGGTAATAAATATAAAGCAAGTCAGAATCCAGCATATCATCATAAACAGCATATATCTAACTCAGCTCCGGCCTCTTGCCGCCCGAGGTCTCAACCCCCGAGTTACCTGAACCTGAAAATGTGCCCCAAACGTGGGGTGAGATCTCTAAACAGAAATCTCAGTAAGATAAGGGGTCCTCAAGGATTTCTCCACCCCAAGCTCACTTACATGTGCAATATAAGTTCTACAAGCAGTAAAACAATATAAGTTCTAAAATCAGTGCAATGCAGCAGAATAATCATGTCATGTGTGTCAACTATTCTACTGGCCAGAGAAATGCAGGGTTTACATACGTCTATTACCTATAATTAGTGCAAGACACCACTTGCACCCAACCACAGAATCACCCTATGACATGTCTGTTACATACACAGGCTTACCGTCTAGGTGGAACAACACATGCATATTATAAGGCACTTGCACATAACAGCTCAACAGCATTTCAAAATCAATACATGAAAACACATCATGCATATAAACCATCCCCCCATGGGGTATGGTGGAATCAACAATGGCTAAACCGAGGACACGAAAGCTTACCTCTTAAGCAATCAATCCAAGTCAAGTCCACACAAGCTCAATGTCACCAAACAGCACAATCACAGTCTGTTTATACAATAATTAATCATCAATAATCATTGCCCAAGGTTCCATTAACTAATTAAGGCTTTCCAACTTGTCTTGGGTGATTTCATGCAATTTCTGCAAGAGGTATTCAAATACTTCTCGAAGAGTATCCGAATACTTCAAGTCTCTAGAAAGTATCCGAATACTTTCACTTAAGTATCCGAATACCACAAGGTATCCGAATACTTTTCACTCAGTATCCGAATACCACAAAATATTCGAATACAATATCTTCAGTATCCGAATACTATCCAGTATTCGAATACTTCTTCGCAGGTATCCGAATACTTTTCTTCCCAGAAAAAGTATCCTAATACTCCTTCAAGGAGTATTCAATTACCTGTTGATGAGTATTCGAATACTATACGAAAAGTATTCGAATACTTATCAGACAGAATGCAGAAATTCGAGCTGTCTTCTGCATAATTCCATTTTTAAGTGTCCTAAAGCGATTTGGAGTCCAATGACTCCGTAAACAGAAGTTCATTAACATATTTTAAACTTAGATTATCAGTCCTTAACTCAAATTATCAAAGCTTCCCTTTTTAATGGATTAAACAAGCTAAAATCATGAAAATAACAAAGAGGTGATCATGGTATACCTCAAACTCCAAAAACTCAGAAAATGACACAGCCTTGGAGCTTCTAACAATGCTCAAAGGTTCTGACTTTGAAGAACCACAAATTTACGCCACAAGCTTGAACCTTTACACTTGAAGATGACTCCTTGAAGCCTCCAAAGACAAGAAAATGGCTCTCACCAATGAGAACCACTAACTCAGCCCACAAAACCACCACTCACAGCCACAACACTCAGCACACAGCAGCCCACACCCCCACAAGACCCACTCACACAAAGCTATGGTGTTTTGGTGGTGAGAAAAGGAAAAAAGGTGATCACTTGGTTGGATATATTATGCAAGTTCCAAGCTTCCAAGAAGAAGGGAAATGGCTGAAGCAATCAACACCCAAAAGAGCCTCACGTAACAAATGCAATATGGCCTAGGGTTTTGGGCCCTAAGGCTATTTATAGGTCCATTAAGCTAATCCCACTGCATTAGTGCTAATAGTTACGTTTATCATTTTAATCTCAAACTTGGGATTCTGAACCTAACCATTTTTCTAGGATTTGTCATTTTTATTTTATTTTTCGCAGCACTTTGCCGGTACGCGCTTTTACGTAGCCGGTATCAGTTCTGACACCACTTCTCATTATTTTGACTTCAAACTTGTTATACCAGTCCTATATATTATTCTAGTAATATATACACATTTTTCATAATTTTTCGGGATACTTCATCGGTACGCCTTTATACCGTGAGGCAGGACCGGTATCTGCACTTTTCGTCAGAAAAATGACTTTCAACATTATTAATTACTTACCTTAATTATTTAAGCCTTCTCATAATTATTAGGGTCAATTATGGAATTATCTCATTAATTTCATATTTAATTAATTAAATTCCTAAATTAACGGTACGAGTTCTTACAAGCGCGAAGAGTAGAAGTGCCTTATTTCAAGGGTGAGATCCTTATGGATGGCTTTATCGTGCTGAACGCTACTTCTGGATCAATCGAATTCCGGTGGAGGAACATTTGGAGACTACTGCGATTTGTTTGGAGGGGAGGGCACTCAATTGGTTTCAGTGGTGGGAAAATAGAAACCCAAACATTAATTGGAATGATTTTCGATTAGCGGTATTGGAGCGTTTTCACATCTCATCCTCAGGGAACCCATACGAGGCGTTAATGAGTCTCCGTCAAGAAGGAACAATAGTAGAATACCGTGAGCAATTTGAGTTGTTATCAGCACCACTAAGACATGCAGAAGAATAGATGATCAGAGCTGCGTTTCTTAATGGATTGAGGGAGGATATCAGGGCAGAAATGAGACTTCATGATTTGAATGAATTGGGGAGGATGATGACGTTGGCACAAAGGATAGAAGAGAAGGTGAAGGAAAAGATGGGGACGTCGGCAAAGGGGGTCAGCAGTGGCCATGGACACGGTAATGGGCTGAATCAACGACCTGCATTGACAAACTGGGCCTCAACTTATTTAGACACTGGGCCCAATAAGCACAACACTGTGGGACGAAGTGGGCTGAACATTAGTGGGTCGCGAAATTTAACCTCATCTGTTGGGCAACAAAAGGCAAACGGATTGGGAGTCAATGAAGGGATCAGCAATGGAGGGGGAGGATGTTGGAAACGAGAAGAATTGTAGAAGTTGGAAACGAGTATTGTTGTGACTTAGTATCTAGATCATTTTTCCAGCAGGCAAGATGCGGCAAGTCATGCTTTCTAATGCATCATCTTGTAAACGACTTGGCTCAATTTGAACCTGGAACATTTTCTGTCAGAATGGAAGCTAATAATTCTAATGAAGTTGAAAAAAGAACTCGTCATATGCCCCACATTATTGCACATAGTTCCTCATATGCAAACCTGAAAGATATTAGCAAAGCAATGGCCTTTGCACCTTTCTGCAAATAAGAACGATAGATGCATCCATCAACTTGTTCAACAACATGCCAAATGATCTGTTGACCTAGTCAAATTACTCAAGGGTGTTATCTT
Source organism: Gastrolobium bilobum (assembly GCF_033153095.1). Lineage (NCBI taxonomy): Eukaryota > Viridiplantae > Streptophyta > Magnoliopsida > Fabales > Fabaceae > Gastrolobium > Gastrolobium bilobum. The sequence continues at coordinate 100,508 of NW_026899424.1, read as the reverse complement.
TGGCAGGTGCACATATCTATGTTTACCTGATTCAATCTGTGAATTAAAACGTCTGTGCTAGGTAGAAGTCATCTGCAGCTTGTACAATTTACAATATCTGTAGTTAGTTGAATGTTATAATCTTATTAAACTGCCAACATATATTCATAAACTTGTTAACTTGTGCTACTCAGGATACTAGAGGCACTTGTTTGAAGTGGAATGTGAGAAACCTTCAAAAGTTGAGTGACTTTTTGTAGAAGATTATGGATCTTCCATTGCTGAAATGGGAGAGCTATCTAACTTACATGGAACATTGTAATTCGTTACAAAGAACATATTGTCGATAATAAGGATTCTGAAAAGGCTAAATTGAAGGAAAAGATTGGTCCTGAAAAGTTGTCATTGGATTGGGGGTGGAAGTGGTTACTCTGATAACTCGCAGCTTGAAAAAACCATACTGGACAGCCTGCAACTGCATACCAATTTGATGGAGCTCGATGTCTATGACTATCCAGAAATCCAGGCACAGAATTTCCCGATTGGTTGGGGGACTACTCCTTTTGCTCTGGTGTCCTTACAGCATAAAAGGGGGGAGTATTGTACTGGTAGACCCCTTTACTGAGGCATACGCTGTAAGGAAAGGGATGGGAAGTAGAAGGATAACCACACAAGGTTGAGGAGGATATAATAGAAAATAAAGGGAATATTTATGTTGTTAAGTTTAGAGAATAACTAAATGCTGAACTGGCAAGGAATAGTGGGGGATGGAATTCAGTTAGGCAAAATTGAAAATATAAGAAGGTAGTGTGTGGATAGCAGTGAGAGGGACTCTCGGCCACAGTAGCATCATTTCACTGTTCAATTCCCTAACGCTAGCTTTCTGCATCCATCACCGAATAATAATCTGGTGAGTGTTCCTCTGTTTAGTGTTCTTTTCTGACTTGTGTAAGGATTGGTACCTTTCGCAAGTCATTGATCCCTCAACTAGACCCATGCAGTTAAGTGACTTTTCCTTCATGGCAGAATCCCCTTCTGCAAAAATAAAATAAAAAAAGCACTCTCTTCATGCCTCTGCTTAGCACACATCATGAATGCGAGAATTCTGAAGTTTTAACTGTTATAAGCTTAGTGTCTTAGCTTTAAAATGGAACCAACCTTATGTAATTTGAATTCTTATAGCCAAAGCTCTGCTACAAGGAATGAAGGCTGTCAGCATCATGAGTAACTTCTGTTTATTTGCAGAAGCTCTAAATTACGCAGCAACTTTTATAATTGTGTGAATCAATTTGTGCATGATTAGTAAGACATGTAATCGTTGTACCCCGTCAGGCATATCTTTAATCTAGCAAGATCATCGAACATAAAAAAGTAGTCTCACTCAGGTAGTACTATTTTTACTGGACAGAATACAAGTTTTGTACTAAAGTACACATCTGAATCAAAAGCAGACATCACAAATCCATATTTACATCAGTTCTCATGGAAATATTAACTCTCTACTTCTATTCTTTGGCTGACATGTTATAATTGGGCTACATCAGAGTGAAAAACTGAATTTCACCCTTATTTACAATACTATTTGGTGCTTTTATACTTCTGATCTTTAACATGCTGAATAACGTTGATGCAGGCGGTGCTCAGTCATGCAGGTTATACCCCAGAGGTCAGCCATAGGGTTTTGGTGGAAATGGCTGAACATAGAAAGGAGCTGGAGAAGAAAACTAAGCCCATCCTGGATACTCTAAGGAGCTACCAGGATTTGCCTCCGGTATTTCGTGTTCCACATGTTTTCTGTTATAGTTGTGGAGCATTGTAGAACTATGTTGCGTTTATTCTTATATTTTCTGTTGGTTGGGATTGTCTAGGATAAAGCTTTGGCTGCCTTAGCTATTGAGGATAAGAAAAGGCAGTATGCTGCTGCTGAGAAATATCTTGAAGATGTATTACAATCAGCTCTTGCCAGTTCAGGGTGATATACTAGAGCGCATTTTCCATATTACGGTAGTATGTACTTCTGTCACTCACAATGAAATACCTGTGTTTAAATAGTATTTTTTTCTCTTACATGTTGTTGTATCAGCATTGGTGTTTGATTTTTATTGGAGGGATGTATGGAACAGTGGGTGGGACGGAAGTATTGTAAAAATTTCTGATATACTAATGTAATTTTTAAAGTTTTTTTCTTTTTTATTATTTGTGTGCTTTTAAGCTTGTGTTTTTAAACCAGGCTAAATATGTATATGAACAAGAATGTTACTTAGGTTGGCTTTGCTAGTATTATTGGCTTCTTTTTTTCTTTTCTTTTTTTTGGGGTCCTACAATAATGATGTAATATGCTTGAATCAACAAATGGAATTAAAGACAATCTACAGACTGATAAATCATATATTTGGAAACTAGATGGTATAGTTTTATTCTTTAATATTTTTTATGTTGAACATATTGAAAAAGTTAACAATAATTTTTTAAATCATTTGAGTAGATTTCCTAATTTACATTGAACATATCTGCATAAAAAAAAGAATAAACTTATATTGAACATATTATACCAGAGGAGAGTCTTGAAATAGTGGTAATATTGCTCTTACGTGACCGAATTTTGGGAAATACTCTTCGTAAAAGTATTAGGGTAAGATTGGATATAGTTAACTTTAAATTTGTGTTGTGAAATTTTGGGTAGATTGCATTATAGTTGATTATTTATTTATTTTATGCATTAGTTGATGTTCTAACTACTGAGTAACATAATACCTTTCTTATAGGGGGGTTAAGAAACTAACGAAGTTGTTATATAAGTGCATTCTATCCAAAAAGTGGACACTTCCTCAAAGTTTTTCATTTGACCTTTCTCATAACATTGATTTTTTCTAAATTTGTCGGGAAAAGTGTAGTAAACCTTCTAAATTTTGGGCCTTTTGTAAAGTCCAAGAATTAATGCTGGCTTCAATTAGATAATAAATTTTTAACTATTATTTCAAGGAATTCTTTCATTTTGGATCTTTTTAGTAACTATCGGTGAATCAATCAAAGCCTTTCATTTATATTAAATATGGATCATTAATTAATTTCCTATTAATTTTTTAAGAAAAAATCCGAAATAGAATAAGAAAAACATAAACCCCCCACTGGATGAGCCATCATTCTTTGAGGACTCAGCCACTCAAGTCACCATGATCATTTTTTTCGTCTAGTCAAAAAAGAACAGGAAGCTTTTATTCTCTACTAATCATCCTCCAATATCACCACCATGAACTCAGAGCAATGGTCGCCTTAGATAGGGCACTCACTACCTATCAGCTTGAGCTAAATTACATTGCCTCCTTGCTGTCACAACCTTTTCATCAGAGCCCTCAATACCCACAATTGCTCTCACTTAAAGCTAAACAACATTGGTTCAACAATCCCAGTGGCTGAATTCGTAAGGTAGTGTTTGGTTCAGGAGAAATTTTTTTTTACTAGGAAAATGTAATTGATAGGGAAATGGAAGGAAAGTAAGTTTGGTAGGAAAGTTTAAAAAAAGTTGTTTGGTACCGCAAAATATTGATGGGAAAATTGGGTTAAAAATCCTGATGTATGTTTGGTTGAAAATAAAAAATAGATGGGAAAAAAGTTAAAATTACAAAAGTAACCTTTTTTTATAAAATTTTGAAATATTAAAGTGTGAAGCAGAGTACTCCTCAAAACCAAACCCACTAGTGGTATTGTATTGTATGATGTTCACTCTCCCTCATCCCTTCTCTCTCTATTTGTGTTTTTCTCTCTGCAAAATTTCCCAAATTTCTCCTCTATACTAATTCTTCCTCTGCTCCTGAAACACGCACATTCATCATCAGCAATGCACGATCTTCCGTACGAATGCAATTTCAATATTTGATTTGAGTAATTTTTTTCAGCAGCTGAATTAGAAATGCTTGAAACAATGGAAAGTTCTGTCAATGGTGGCTTCTCCCAGTTGCAAGCTGTGGAAGAGGAGCTCTATGTGCTCCCTCAACATACATAACCGTTGGTTAAAGGAAGGGGTAAATTTGTCACATTTTTCATCCCTTTTCAATTTGTCCAGTATTCTCACAATAATACCATCATCTGAGAAGGCTTTTGAAACAGTGAAAAACTAGTTTTTTACATGCATATAGCGATAGCTAGGGAAGCAAGTTTGATGGAGAAATTTCAGGATATCCCTCAACCAAACATGGAGAAATGAGATACCCACATGCACTTTGCTGGGATAGTGAAGAGAAATCTCGAACCAAACACGACCTAAGAGAATACTACCCTATATGGAGACATATTAAAAAGCTTTTGACTTGTTGGAAGTGGTTGAAACAAGAAAAGTTCCATGACCTATTGGAGCCAATCCAAGTCATGCTAAGATTAGGCGACATAGTTAGTAGTGTGCAAAACGGTACAAAGCCTTAACGTGCATGTTAGGAATCATGAGCCCAAGTTGAAGAGAAGAGCTGGAGCTCCTACATGGGCCAAGGACTATGTGATGTAGTCAGCCCAACACAGTTGTTGTCATTAGCTTTAGCCTTGTATTACTTTCATTTGAGATATTATGCATTACTGTCATTAGTTAATGGGCCATTGCTTAGTGTGGTTGTTGTTATCTGTTGGACTCAAGTATGAGTCATTGTAAGGAGTCTACGTGTCTTGTGCTGAATTCTGTTAGGAGGAGGTTAGAGGAACGTGGCATATAGGCACAATAGGGATGAATGGAGAACTCACTTGAATATACAGAACCAAATTTCGATTGATTTTCTCTCTGAATTTCCTTTTCCTTCTTGTTCTTTATATTGAGATATCGATTTAGAATCCGCTATCCTAACATTGGTGCTTTCATCTCATTGATACTCAACAAGATTTCATCATGCGCGTTCAGGAATTGGCAGACGAATTTGTTGCGTTCCAAAACCGCATAGATCGTAGCTTTGACGACATGCAGGCTCGAGTTGAACATCGATTCACTGAACATCAAAATCAATTCACTAGTATAACTGCTCAATTACAGGAGATTCATGCTGCGGTGGTAAGGGCACATGTTCGAACACCTGGTGTGCATGCTGTGTCTGGAATTGAATCTGGAGGTACTTCGCAGCCACGTTTTCTTGTTGATGATCCTCGTTCCATAATGAAATCGATTCGGATGGAGTTTCCAGTTTTCAATGGCACTGATCCTAATAGTTGGATTTTTCGTACGGAGATGTATTTTGGCTTGCAACAGGTTCCTGCTGCACTTCAGGTTCGTTTAGCTGGTATACGTATGGAGGGTTTGGCTGGTCCTTGGTTCCAGTGGTTATTCAATGGGGGTTCCATTCAGTCCTGGGAGCAATTGAAGGTAGCCATCCGTCAGCGTTTTGGTGGTACCGCATATACTGATTTGCGTGGAGTGCTTTCCAAACTCACACGGGATGGCACGTTGAATGAATATATTAAGAACTTTGAAGCCCTCATTAATCAGGTCACCGAGTTCTCAGATGAGGTGCTCATGAGTTTTTTTTGTCTCAGGTTTGCTTCCTGATCTACGACGGGCAATTCAATTACATTCACCTACATCTCTCCATCAAGCCATGCAGTTGGCCATTACCTATGATGCTCATTTTGTGGAGCTCCGTTCCTCTTTTACATCCCCTGGGAGCACAAAGAGCTTTCCAAAAAATTCTTATACTGTCGATCATCCTAAACCATCGAATTCCATTCTGCCCAGTCAGAAACAGACTTTTCCAGCTTTACCTTCCAATGTACCGTTCAAGAAGTTAAGTAATGAGGAATTGGCGAAAAAGAGGGAGTTAGGAATATGCTATACATGTGATGAGAAGTGGAATTCACGCCACAAATGTAAGTCCAAATTATTCCTACTGGTGGGAGATTGGGAGGAATGTGTGGAGGAGTCTGACGAACAAATTGTTTGGCAACTAGAGTTGTCACAGGAAGAGTCACATGAAGCTGCTTTGCACTCTCTGAAAGGAGATACTAATCCTAGAGCTCTTCAATTTCAGGTTGAGTTTCATGGTCAGATGATTCCTATTCTGGTAGACTCTGGGAGCTCTCATAATTTCATCCAGAAGCAATTGGTTGCTGATGTGGGTTTACCCTCTGTGAGAGTTCCTCGGATGCGGGTGTTTCTGGGAAATGGGGAGTTCCTTATTTGTGACAGAAAGTGCTTGTGTGTTCCATTGCTTATCCAAGGGTACTCTTTTGTGGTTGATTTGTGGATTATTGAGCTCTCTGGTTTTGGCATCATCTTAGGTATGTCTTGGTTGAGTCGAATTGGAAGGGTGCTCCATTATTATTCCGAATTATCCATGGAATTTATGACATGTGAGGGCAGGGTGATACTGCATGGTGAAAATCCCTGTAAAGCTGTGAGTCCTGTTGAGCAACGTTGTTTGAGCTTAGAGGGAATAAAAGTGCAGGAGGTGTCTGGTATTTTACCGGAATTGCTGGAACTGGAACAAAAAATTCCCCTGCCTATTTGGGATATTTTGGTACAATTTCAGCCTGTATTTCAATTGCCAAGAGGACTGCCACCATTCAGGGGGTGTGACCATGCCATTAATTTGGTAGAAGGAGCACGACCAGTGAATGTAAGGCCATACAGATATGGCTATCATCAAAAGGCTGAAATAGAACACCAAGTTTCAGAATTGTTAGCTACTGGCTTAATCAAGGAAAGCAGGAGCCATTTTTCCTCCCTTGTCTTGCTTGTAAAAAACAAGATAATTCTTGGAGGATGTGTATTGACTATCGGGCATTGAACAATATCACCATCAGGGACCGTTTTCCTATACCAACAATTGATGAGCTACTAGATGAGCTTCAAGGAGCAAGGATTTTCACTAAGCTGGACTTGAGGAGTGGTTACCATCAGATATTATTGGTTCCGGAAGACACTTCCAAGACTGCATTCAGGACTCATGAGGGGCATTATGAGTTCTTGGTGATGCCCTTTGGGTTAACCAATGCCCCTTCCACTTTCCAGGCTGTCATGAACCATATGTTTAGGCCATTTCTTAGGAAGTTCATTATAGTTTTTTTCGATGATATCCTCATTTATAATAGTTCTATGGAGGATCATTATAATCATCTTGTATTAACTTTGACCTGTTTGCAGGAGAACTTGTTTATGGTGAAGCTTAGTAAGTGTGGGTTTGCACTAGCTGAAGTGGAATATTTAGGCCACTTAGTTTCTGGAGAGGGTGTTAAGGCTGAACCCAAGAAGATTGATGCCATGAGACAATGGCCACAGCCGAAGACAATTAAGCAGTTGAGGGGTTTTATTGGCCTCACGGGGTACTATCGGAGATTCATCCGAAACTATGTTGCTCTTGCTTCACCATTAACTGATATGTTGAAGAAGGACTCCTTCTTTTGGACTGATGAAGCTGCCAAGGCCTTTGAGGTTTTAAAGGATGTTATGTCAGGCACTCCTGTATTGTCCCTTCCTGACTTCTCATTACCTTTTGTAGTGGATACTGATGCTTCATCAGTGGGCATAGGGGCTGTTCTCTACCAGCTGAATCATCCTATTGCTTTCTTTAGCAAAAAACTTGGGCCGAGAATGAGAGTGGCATCAACTTATGTTAGAGAGTTGTATGCCTTAACTGAAGCAGTTAAGAAGTGGCGGCATTATTTGTTAGGCTCTAAATTCATCATTCGTACCGATCACAAGAGTTTAAAGGAGCTTTTAACTCAAACGGTACAAACAGTGGAACAACAAAAATATGCTTGCAAATTAATGGGGTATGATTTCTCCATTGAATACAAGCTAGGAGCTACCAACATTGTTGCGGATTCCTTATCCAGATGCTGTGACGATGAGCACTGTGAGGATGAGCAAGCAGGAATCAACTTGGCTTTAATATCAGAAGTTACTTTTTCTGTTGTTGATCAAATACGTGGGGAAAATAAAACTGATGCTGACTTAATTAATATTCGACTGAAGTTGCAGCAAAATGAGTTGCCGGATCCAGAAATTTTCGATAGAGATGGTATCTTATACCATAAAAATCGATATTATTTGGGCACCAATTCTGCTTTGAAGGACATGCTTATGGAGGAAGCTCATTCCACATTGATAGGAGGCCATGCTGGGATTGCTCGAACCTTTTTGAGGTTTTCTGCGTCATTTCATTGGAAGGGTATGAGGAAAGATGTACATGAATTTGTCAAGAGCTGCTCAACTTGTCAAATGATTAAGACTTCTACCTCACCACCTCTCGGATTGCTTCAGCCACTGCCTATACCTGATGGGGTATTTGAGGATTTAAGCATGAATTTATTACAGGTCTTCCAACATCTAAGGGATTTAATGTCATCTTAGTAGTGGTTGATTGTTTGACTAAATTTGCCCACTTTGGTGCCTTGGCCAACCCTTATACAACTGCAAAAGTAGCCTCTCTTTTTTGTGACATGGTGGTAAAATTGCATGGTTTCCCTAGAACTATTGTATCTGATCGAGATTCCATTTTTCTGAGTCATTTCTGGTCTCACTTGTTTAAATGCAGTGGTACAACTTTAAGAACAAGCATTGCTTACCACCCCCAATCTGATGGGCAATCGGAAGTCACCAATCGTTATTTGGAGCAATACTTGAGAGCTTTTTACCATTAGGAAAATCATAAGTGGTCCTTGTATTTGGGATGGGCTGAGTTTCATTACAACACTGCCACATATTCTACCATTGTAATGACTCATTTCCAAGCCCTTTATGGTAAGGTCCCAACAATGATTCCACCCTATCTTAAGGGTTCTGTACGAGTTGAGGCTGTTGACTCTACTTTAAGCCACCGAGATGAGTTACTTAAGCTTCTCAAGGAGCAATTGTGTAGTGCTCAGAATCGGATGAACACACAAAGTGATAAGCATAGAATAGATGTGACCCTTTCTGTTGGTGATTTGTTGCTAGTTAAATTGCAGCCCTATAGGCAAATCACCTTGGCTAATACAAAATGCCAGAAGCTTGCCAAGAGATATTTTGGGCCATTTCCTATCATTCGGGTCTTGAGTCCTGTAGCTTACCAAGTGGGATTGCCTGAAGGATGTCGTATTCATTCTTCATTTCACATTTCTGTATTAAAGCCATTTAAGGGTGACATCACTACAGCTGCTCTGCCTTTACCCGATATCAGTAATGGTAATCATCCTATTCAGGTACCTTTAACAACCTTGATGTCTCGAGATGGTTTGGAGTTGCAAGGGGGTAAAAGGCAATGGTTGATTCAATGGACCAATTCTCTACCTGAAGATTCAACTTGGGAAGATGAAGTTGATCTCCAACTGTACTACCCTGAATTTGTGTTGCCTGCTATGAACCTTGAGGACAAGGTTCCTTTGGATGGAGGGAGCAATGTTAGGAATCATGAGCCCAAGTTGAAGAGAAGAGCTGGAGCTCCTACATGGGCCAAGGACTATGTGATGTAGTCAGCCCAACACAGTTGTTGTCATTAGCCTTAGCCTTGTATTACTTTCATTTGAGATATTATACATTATTGTCATTAGTTAATGGGCCATTGCTTAGTGTGGTTGTTGTTATCTGTTGAACTCAAGTATGAGTCATTGTAAGGAGTCTACGTGTCTTGTGCTGAATTCTGTTAGGAGGAGGTTAGAGGAACGTGGCATATAGGCACAATAGGGATGAATGGAGAACTCACTTGAATATACAGAACCAGATTTCGATTGATTTTCTCTCTGAATTTCCTTTTCCTTCTTGTTCTTTACATTGAGATATCGATTTAGGATTCGCTATCCTAACAGTGCATCTAGTCAGTTGTATCAAAAGATATTTTAACAAGAATAATGGCTTAGGATATAGCAAAAACTGCATGGGATAGGCTGAAGGAGGAGTTTCAATGAAATGCAAGAAATAGACAAATCCTATTGACGGACACAAGGGAATTCTTGTAAAGGTTCTAAAGAAGTTCGAAGCCATAATCTTTTTCCTAGAAGACTCAAAAGGACATTTCTTAGTAGACTTTGACTAAGGTTGCCAATCCCCTATAGACCTAAGAGCATAATGGGGAAATAAAACTTGAACATGTTATAGAAGGAACATTTATGTCAAATTTTAGATAAACAAGAAGTATGCAGTAATGGATGGAGGAAGCAACCTAGAGAAAGAGAGGAAAATGATAAGAGGTAGGAAATAACATAGATGGAGGCTAGAAATTTAGGTATCTAGTTTATCCCGTTATAAGAAGAACAGGCACTCTAAAAATGTGTTGGTTTAGGTCATAGTTGTTATATAGGGCCTGAAATCAACTGTTATGCATAGAAGGATACAGGCAAAGGAGGAGGATGAGCTCTAGAGCTTGAGAGACAATGGTCCACACCAAATTTAATTTACGTGGACAGGAGAAACATGGGAGGAACTTGGAGAAACACACTCGCAATGAGGAGGAAGATGCTGGAGAAAAGAGAGACAAGCAATCTAACGGTATCAGAACGGTTGAGAACAGTTTGATTGGCGTGTTGGAGGGAAGAGAGATGTGTTTGGAGGAGGAGGGACAGAAGGTTAGGAAGGCTGAAGGAGCGAAGGAGGAAGGAGGGAAGAATATGAGTAGATGCTCTAACGAAGGTCGAAACCCGGTCTCATACTTAGACAAGGTGCTTTGTCTAAACGAGGATGGACCTGTGACGAACCTTGAGGAGGAGGAGTACATGTGACCTCAACGAAGAGAGGATGAGGATAACAACATGCCAGATGGGCCTAGGGGAGGATGATGATCCTCTTTGCCCAACCTATGTATTTTCAAAAAAACAACACACTGAGGACTGCAAGAAATGGCAGAAGGATCTCATCACCAAGCTCATGGGAAAAAAGATGGCTGCCAGGTTCCTGATGGCATGTTTGCAAAGGCTTTGGAACCCGTTAGATACGTACGTGCTGACTGACATGGACAACGGATGCCTTCTCCTAAAGTTCAAAGATGAAAATGATTATTCTCATGTCCTTCATGAAGGGCCTTGGATAGTGGCTGGTCACTATGTCATTGTGCAGCGTTAAACACCATTCTTTGACCCCTACAACGATGAGATTAGTAAACTAGCGGTATGGCTGAGTATACTTTGTCTTCCAATTGAATTTTATACGATGCAACACCTCTGGAATATCGGCAATATGTTGGGGAAGACCATTAAGGTTGACAGAACCTCCCTAAGGAGGGTGGAAGGAACCGAGGGAGAAATCACAGATAAGGCCAGGTTTGTGTGTATTTGCATGGAAGTGGACTTGAGGAGGAGTTTTGTCTCCAGGTTCAAGTTGTGGGATTTCTTTGAAAAAGAATTCCTACACTAGAATGTAGGGTATGAAGGATTACACTTAATCTGCTTTGATTGTGGTCGTTATGGACATAGGAAGATACTTGCAATGGAGGCCGTGATTATGCCAAAGAAATAGCAACAACTAGGGAAAGCAACAAAGTTCCTAGGGAGAAATGGTCATGGAGAACATGACGAATAAGGAGGATGCACATAAGCTATCAGGTCTGAGGAGGGGAGCCCAACGAGAAAACCACCAGCTTCCGGAGCTTGGGTGGCAGTAAAAAGAAAGATGTAAAGAAGGAGGTGGAAAAATGACCGCCAGGGACGGCTAAAGGCTTCCGACGATGACCCTTGGTAGAGGAGGACCTCGAGATTGGTGGTGTAGAGTTGTGCATGGAAACGGGTGCAGGGTCACAGGGTCAGAAAATTAAGGCTGCACAATTGAGAGACTATCAAAATAAGGGAAATGACCTAAAGATCATCCAAAAAGCCCATGTAGGAAGCGCACACCAGAAAGGAAGTGGATATGTCTTCTTGAGTATGAGGAAAGGGGCTGACGAGGTGGTCAAGGGGAAGGCTGACGCATTGGGGAAAAGAATTTTTCAAAGTAGAAGCCAGAAAGAGGTTAAGTTTTTAGGAGCTGCAGAATCTAGGGAGGTTGACATGCAGGGTTTGTATCACAACAAAAGGGAACCTAACAAAAGCACAATAGGGGACAAAGGAGACAAGGGTAAAAGCCTGTAGGATAAACAACTTATAGACACTTTACAACTAATGTCATATGGTGAGCAGTCTAACCGTGAGGACACCTGTTTGGTCAATGATACCCTACTGGGTGGGGGGCCTTTGCTTCAATGATTAGATCGATGGTCCTTATAGCTTTAGTCTAAGTTTATTTTGTTTATTATGAGTATGTTTACCTGGAATTGCAGGGGGGCCAATAAGAAAGGGTTCACTATCTTTATTAAAGATATAAGTAAAAAATACAACATCAAGGTACTGGTGCTCTCTGAAGTTTGTATCAGTGGATGGAAGGCTGATAGACGAATTTCTCGGCTGGGGTTCGATGGGCATTTGAAGCAAGATGCTTGTGGTTTCTTAGGGGGCATCTGGCTACTGTAGGACAAAACAGAGGTGCATGTAAACCTCCTTGCATCTCACAACCATTTCATGCACGTTAACATCAACTGGGTAGCTAAAAGGAGTGAGGAGATTGTCACCTTCGTGTATGGAAGCCCCAGAAGAGCTGGTCGGAGACTTTTGTGGGAAGAACTTTCTAAGTTATGCTATGTACTAGAAAGCCTTGGTTGGTGATAGGCGACTTCAACTCTCTCAGCCATGATCAAGAGAAAAGAGGGGGTGAAGCTTGTCAAGGGAGTTCCAGAGAATTCAATGATTGTCTCAATAGGTGCGACCTGTCAGATATTGGGTTTAAGGGCCCTTGCTTCATGTGGATAAGAAGCCAACTCCTTAAGCGTCTGGACAGGGCAGTGGCGAATGAGAGCTGGGTTATGGCATTTCAGGATAGATATATCCTTCAATTTCCATTTTATAGCTCGGATCGCAGACTCATCCTTCTGTGGGATGGTCCAGGTAGAAGGGAAGAGGAGATTAATAAGCCTTTTCGTTTCCTCGCTTCCTGTATAACTTGTGAAGGGTTTAATGCACTGGTTAATCGATGGTGGGCGAAGGATTCTACTTGGGCAGAAGCTAGCTCTTGCTTCCAGGAAGAAGCTACAGTGTGGCACAAACAAACATACAAGGAGAATGTTAAAAGGAAACACGGGTTACATGCCCGAATTGTGGGGATAGACAACGTGCTACAAAATACCACAAACAACGCCTTAAAGCGTCTGCAGCTTGGGAGGAATTTAACAAGGTCTATATCCATTGTTGCCCTAGTAGAGAGGAAGTCAGGGAGGTTATTTTTTCTATGAAAGGACTAAAAGCACCAGGTCCGGATGGTCTTCATACTCTATTCTTTCAAGCTCATTGGGATGCAGTAGAACATTCGGTGCTTAGGCTGATAGAGGAGGTGTATCACAATCCTAAGAGCATTAGTCATTTCAACCATTCGTTAATCTGCTTAATACCGAAAGAAGACAGACTAGATTCAATCAAGAAGCTTAGGCTTATAAGCCTTTGCAACGTCACTCTGAAATTTATCACGAAGATAATTGCAAACAGGTTAAAGCCTCACTTGAGTTCTCTTGTTATTCCAAACCAGTCTAGTTGCATCAAGACATAGTAGTGATAATATTATCATAGCCCAAGAGATTATGCACTCCGTGAAGGTCATGAGGGGTAAGGTGGACTGGACGACAATTAAAGTGGACTTGAAGAAAGCTTACGATAGGGTGGATTGGAGCTTTCTGAATCAAACACTCCAAGATACTGGCCTTAACCAGAATTTGGTTGATCTGATCATAGAAGGAGTCTCTTCAGCAACTATGAGTATCATTTGGGAAGGGAAGAAGACAAAGGAGTTTAAACCGAGTAAGGGCATCAGACAAGGGGACCCCATGTCTCCCTATCTTTTTGTGTTACGCATTGAAAGGCTGGCTCACCTAATTATAGAAGTTACTAATAGAAAGAAGTGGAAACCAATGGTGTTAGGGAAAAAGGGCCTTCCAATCACTCATCTCTTCTTTACGGATGATTTGCTTTTTTTCGCTGAAGCATCCCTCGAGTAAGCTATCTTAATTAAGGATGTGCTGAAATGCTTTTGTGATTCTTCTGGTCAACGAGTTAGTGTGGACAAAACGAGAGTTTACTTCTCCAGGAATGTAAACCACAATAGAGCTGCTGAGATAGCCCAAACTATGGAATTCTCGATTGCTGCAGATTTCGGTAGCTATCTTGGAGTTCTGTTGTTGACAGATAGAGTTAACAAGTCAACCTTTAATCATGTTCTGCAAATATTAGACACAAGGCTACGTAATTGGAAGAAGACTTCGTTGTCCTTAGCGAGAAGAACAACTCTTATTCAATCAGTGTTGGCTGCTACACCGTCCTACACGATGCAAACCTATTCTTTTCTAGCTAGGACGTGTATGACCATAGACAGAAAACCCATGGATTTTTTTATGGAGATCTTCAACGGAGAAAAGGAAGTTGTACCACGTAGCTTGGGAGAAAGTGTGTCAAAACAAGCATGGAGGAGGGTTAGGGATGCGAAAAGCTAAGGAAGTTAACCAAGCTTTCATCATGAAAGTTGGATATAGACTCCTCACTAACATGGACAGCCTTTGGGTCCAGATCCTTCGCAACAAATACAGGGTAGGAGCATAATTAATTCCTGAGCTCAAACATGCAAGGCAAGCCTCGAATCTATGGAACGGTATTCTCAGAGTTTGGTCGAAGGTGATTCAGGGTTCTAGGATACAATTCGACAATGGCCTCAATACCAATTTCTGCAAGGACAACCGGTTACTGAGGATTGGCAGAATCTAATTGAAGGAAGAGGTAGTTTTATCTGACGAATGCAGGAATTGAAGTGTTAGTGAACTTATGAATGCTGATGAAGGTTGGGACTGAAACAGGTTGAAACTTCTTGTTTCCCAGGAGACATGTGCTGCGATAGCTAGTATTATGCCTCCCCGTCTTGATCATGGGAATGATACTGTTATTTGGATTTACACAAATGATGGTAAATTCTCTATCAAATCGGCTTATGAAGCTTTTATAGAGGGTGAAGGAGTTGGAGAGGAGAGTAACTCAAGCACAGCCTGGACGTGGAGGGGCCCCAAGCGAATTCAAACATTTCTATGTATGACGTCTAATAATTTTCTTCTCACTAACTGCAAGAGAGTCAAAAGACACCTGGCGGTTAGCGACCGTTGCCCCATATGCAGAGAGGATAGCGAAGATGTGTTGCATGTGCCTAAGGGATTGTCCTTGGAGCAAGGAGTTATGGAGAGCGATGGGAGTGGAGGCTTGGTGGCCAGATTTTTTTAATGTTCCTTTATCCACTTGGCTTAAGAACAACCTTGGCAACAGAATTCAATTTCAACAATGGGATAAATTATTTCAACAGAATTCAATTTCAGTTCAATTTCAATTTCAGAATTCAATTTCGACAATAGCTCTCCCCACCAACTGTCAACCATAAGGAGGGCCAAAGCCTTTGTGTCTTAGGTGAACGAAGCGCATAGAACCCTCTGTGGGCTTGGGTTGCAAAAGAGGATCAAGGAAGAGCTTGATCTGTTGGAAGTTCCTGGAAGAAGGGTGGTGCAAGGTTAATGTTAATGGATCCAGTTGTGATGGAGGGAGGAGATCAAGTTGTGGAGGTGATGAACCCTTAGTTCATCAGGTTTTTAAGCATGAATTAATATCAATTTGTGTGATTAAATGGATGGAAAAGAGGTTAATGTCCTGGAAATCTCTCAAATACAAGTTCTGAACCTTATGTTGAAAATTTACATTGTTTTTGTAGGGAAATGAAGCTCAAGAAGCAAAAGAGAGAAGGAAGAAGATTCTGAAGAATGGGAAAATTCTAAGTGTTGGGCGCTAAAACGCCCAAAACTGAGCGTTTTAGCGCCCTGTTGCACAAAAGATGCTGGTGCTGAACATTAAAACGCCCAAAACTGAGCGTTTTAGCGCCTGAACATTAAAACGCCCAAAACTGAGCGTTTTAGCGCCCAAGACAGTTAAAAGCAGTTGGGCATCCGTCAAGGTTGAGCGCTAAAACGTCCAGAAATGAGAGTTTTAGCGCCCATGTCAGTTTTCAGTTGTAATTTTTAAATTATAAAAGGACAAGGGGCCTTCACATTCTGACAGATTCCAGATATCAGATCCAATCTATCATATCTCATTCTGACTTTTCCCATCACACTAGGAGAAGGGAGATCAGATCAGGTCTTTCATAGATCTGATCTAACTCCTCATTTTCTCTGAATTTCCAAATTCTTTAGGATTAGTTCTTGTAATAGTTAGTATACTTTCATGTAATTGTACTTGAAGATTGAAGACTCAACTATCATGACAATGGAGTTTGATCTTTCTTCTTCTTCTCTTGTTATTATTTGTATTATGTCTGAGTAGAGTCCTTTGTAGTCTGATTCAATGGAACTCAAGTTTGAATTTATGAATGGTTAATTAGATGTTTTGTTTATCTATTATATGATTGTATGATGTTGTCTTGATTAATTCTTCATGTTGAGGAATAGTGTAGAACAGACATGTTTACATTGTTTCTCTATTTTTGACAACTTCATCATCAGTGTTCTAGTAGTCAAGGGATTGATGCTAGGATTCTGATGTGATCTTAAGACCTTAGTAATTAATGCATGTATTAAGAAAGGAATCACCAAGGGATTGGGGTTTCTGATTAATGTGTCTATCAGGGTAGTAAGGGATTACATCTTGAGATGATAAGAAAAAGGTTGATCAACATCACATAGTAGATAATTCATAATGGAAATTGGTTCATCTATAAATTCATGTTTGAGGGAAAATGACATTTGACTACTTGTTTACATTATAATTTACATTTTATTTATTTATCAAGTTTTAATTCAATTCAGTGTAGTTTCTGGTGACAAGAAATCTATGCAATCTATGAACTTTTGTTTGATTCAACTCAAGTACATATGGTTAGTCAGTGCTTGACACAAATCCTCGTGGGAACGATCTTTACTCATCATTTTATTACTTGTACGACTAGTGCACTTGCTAAACGTCCAACAAGTTTTTGGCGCCGTTGCCGGGGATTTGTTCTTCAACATTGACAGACACCATTGATATTTGAGATTGAATCTTTTATTTTTCAGCAATTTAAAATTTTTGTTCCTTCTGGTCCAGAGCGCTAAAACGTTCAGACGTGGCCGTTTTAGCGCAAGGCTACGCACATCAATGTGCACTTTTCTCTGGAGACCAGCGCTAAAACGCCTGATTTCAACGTTTTAGCGCTGGTCCACTCATATGATTTACATGTTTCTGGGTAGTTTTCTCTTAGTTTTATTTTGCTGTTAGTTTAGTTTTGTAATTCAGTTAAGTACATTGGGATATTCACTGTTTTTGCATGATGCACATTATGATAGTACTGATGCTATTGGTTTGTAAATGAATGTGTTTCAGTGATCCATTGCTGTTTCAGATTTGAATTAGTTGCTGGGGACAACAACGTTTAAATCTGGGATTTAGGTGTGAATGATTGGCATGCAAACATCATGGAGAAGTCACACAAATTGATGAGCCAAAACAGGGAAATATCTCAATCTTTTTCTTTTTGTTTTTAAGTTTTCTGTGTGATTTAGATTTTAGCTGTAATATTGAATTTGGTTTTCAGATGTGATATGGAATTCCATGAGGATTTGACTGATCAAAGTTTTATATGATGGATCAAATTAAAGGATACAATCTTATACCTTGCATGTTGAGCTTAAATGAAATGATTGCATGACTCATTCAATGTGTAAGAGTAGAAAGATTAGTTTTGATGCATATAGAGAAAGTCAAGCATGCACTCTGAACTGTGAGGAAATTGAGCCTATACAGAAAATTTTGTTCAGAGAGCACTTCACTGCATGAATAGCTCTAGAACTTGCCCTGTTTTTTGCTTGAAATGGTTGATGATGTGTAGGGTAGAGGCATTTCCTTCTTGAACCAGAAAGTCAAATGGCCAACCTTTAAGTTCCAATTTCATGAAACACTTGAGCCTAGCCTGTTGTCTATCAAGCCAAGAACCACATTTATTCCAATCCTTCAGATTAAAAGTTTCAGATAAGTGATAAGGGATGGAGTGTTCTGTGGGGAGGAAAGTGTTTTTGCAATAAGTGAATGCAAGGTGTTGGAAACATAAGAAAGAAAGAAGGAAAAGAAAGAAAAGGTTGTGAAACACAAAGTGTTTGGAAGAGACAGAAGGAAATATTAAAGACACAAAGTGTCTGAAAGAAAAAGAAATTTTTTTGTTAAAGACACAACAAAGTGTCAGGAAGAAAAGGAGGAAGAAAGGTTCAAAGAAAAGAACAAAGAATGAAAAGGAAGAAAGTTGAGGGAATTAGGAAGAAATTGATTAACTATTGTGAATTTCCTCTTATCTGAATCTGATTCATTTGATCTGAACTTCCCCTTTTGCAGAAATCCTTACCTTTAGTCAAGCCACACACCAAGCCTCATTGCTAATCATACCAAAACCTTTTTGATCTACCTTATGGATCATTGTTACTATGAATAGTGAGAAGATGGGCAAGCCTATGGTAGTTTGAGTGCAGTGAAGAGTGAGTGATAAGTACATCCTTAAACACTAGTGTGCAAGAGTGTTAAAATTCTCATAATTTTTGAGAAGTTCCTAGTGAGGGGGTGTTGTTGTTTGAAAGTCTCTGTATATCATCTTTACTGATCTGTTGAAAAGTCACAAATGATGTTGGGCAAATCATAGGAAATAAGAGATTGCATGGTTATAATTTTGTATCATGAAATGTTGATCTTTTGTTAATTGAAGTCCTTCCTCATGAATTTCATCTGTAAAGAATCTCAAGTCCTTCTCTGTTTTAATTCATTGCTGAGGACAGCAATGTTCAAATCTGGGAATTGTGATGAACCCTTAGTTCATCAGGTTTTTAAGCATGAATTAATATCAATTTGTGTGATAAAATGGATGGAAAAGAGGTTAATGTCCTGGAAATCTCTCAAATACAAGTTCTGAACCTTATGTTGAAAATTTACATTGTTTTTGTAGGGAAATGAAGCTCAAGAAGCAAAAGAGAGAAGGAAGAAGATTCTGAAGAATGGGAAAATTCTAAGTGTTGGGCGCTAAAACGCCCCAAACTGAGCGTTTTAGCGCCCTGTTGCACAAAAGATGCTGGTGCTGAACATTAAAACGCCCAAAACTGAGCGTTTTAGCGCCTGAACATTAAAACGCCCAAAACTGAGCGTTTTAGCGCCCAAGACAGTTAAAAGCAGTTGGGCATCCGTCAAGGTTGAGCGTTAAAACGTCCAGAAATGAGAGTTTTAGCGCCCATGTCAGTTTTCAGTTGTAATTTTTAAATTATAAAAGGACAAGGGGCCTTCACATTCTGACAGATTCCAGATATCAGATCCAATCTATCATATCTCATTCTGACTTTTCCCATCACACTAGGAGAAGGGAGATCAGATCAGGTCTTTCATAGATCTGATCTGACTCCTCATTTTCTCTGAATTTCCAAATTCTTTAGGATTAGTTCTTGTAATAGTTAGTATACTTTCATGTAATTGTACTTGAAGATTGAAGACTCAACTATCATGACAATGGAGTTTGATCTTTCTTCTTCTTCTCTTGTTATTATTTGTATTATGTCTGAGTAGAGTCCTTTGTAGTCTGATTCAATGGAACTCAAGTTTGAATTTATGAATGGTTAATTAGATGTTTTGTTTATCTATTATATGATTGTATGATGTTGTCTTGATTAATTCTTCATGTTGAGGAATAGTGTAGAACAGACATGTTTACATTGTTTCTCTATTTTTGACAACTTCATCATCAGTGTTCTAGTAGTCAAGGGATTGATGCTAGGATTCTGATGTGATCTTAAGACCTTAGTAATTAATGCATGTATTAAGAAAGGAATCACCAAGGGATTGGGGTTTCTGATTAATGTGTCTATCAGGGTAGTAAGGGATTACATCTTGAGATGATAAGAAAAAGGTTGATCAACATCACATAGTAGATAATTCATAATGGAAATTGGTTCACCTATAAATTCATGTTTGAGGGAAAATGACATTTGACTACTTGTTTACATTATAATTTACATTTTATTTATTTATCAAGTTTTAATTCAATTCAGTGTAGTTTCTGGTGACAAGAAATCTATGCAATCTATGAACTTTTGTTTGATTCAACTCAAGTACATATGGTTAGTCAGTGCTTGACACAAATCCTCGTGGGAACGATCTTTACTCATCATTTTATTACTTGTACGACTAGTGCACTTGCTAAACGTCCAACAAGTTTTTGGCGCCGTTGCCGGGGATTTGTTCTTCAACATTGACAGACACCATTGATATTTGAGATTGAATCTTTTATTTTTCAGCAATTTAAAATTTTTGTTCCTTCTGGTCCAGAGCGCTAAAACGTTCAGACGTGGCCGTTTTAGCGCAAGGCTACGCACATCAATGTGCACTTTTCTCTGGAGACCAGCGCTAAAACGCCTGATTTCAACGTTTTAGCGCTGGTCCACTCATATGATTTACATGTTTCTGGGTAGTTTTCTCTTAGTTTTATTTTGCTGTTAGTTTAGTTTTGTAATTCAGTTAAGTACATTGGGATATTCACTGTTTTTGCATGATGCACATTATGATAGTACTGATGCTATTGGTTTGTAAATGAATGTGTTTCAGTGATCCATTGCTGTTTCAGATTTGAATTAGTTGCTGGGGACAACAACGTTTAAATCTGGGAATTGGGTGTGAATGAATGGCATGCAAACATCATGGAGAAGTCACACAAATTGATGAGCCAAAACAGGGAAATATCTCAATCTTTTTCTTTTTGTTTTTAAGTTTTCTGTGTGATTTAGATTTTAGCTGTAATATTGAATTTGGATTTCGGATGTGATATGGAATTCCATGAGGATTTGACTGATCAAAGTTTTATATGATTGATCAAATTAAAGGATACAATCTTATACCTTGCATGTTGAGCTTAAATGAAATGATTGCATGACTCATTCAATGTGTAAGAGTAGAGAGATTAGTTTTGATGCATATAGAGAAAGTCAAGCGTGCACTCTGAACTGTGAGGAAATTGAGCCTATACAGAAAATTTTGTTCAGAGAGCACTTCACTGCATGAATAGCTCTAGAACTTGCCCTGTTTTTTGCTTGAAATGGTTGATGATGTGTAGGGTAGAGGCATTTCCTTCTTGAACCAGAAAGTCAAATGGCCAACCTTTAAGTTCCAATTTCATGAAACACTTGAGCCTAGCCTGTTGTCTATCAAGCCAAGAACCACATTTATTCCAATCCTTCAGATTAAAAGTTTCAGATAAGTGATAAGGGATGGAGTGTTTTGTGGGGAGGAAAGTGTTTTTGCAATAAGTGAATGCAAGGTGTTGGAAACATAAGAAAGAAAGAAGGAAAAGAAAGAAAAGGTTGTGAAACACAAAGTGTTTGGAAGAGACAGAAGGAAGTATTAAAGACACAAAGTGTCTGAAAGAAAAATAAATTTTTTTGTTAAAGACACAACAAAGTGTCAGGAAGAAAAGGAGGAAGAAAGGTTCAAAGAAAAGAACAAAGAATGAAAAGGAAGAAAGTTGAGGGAATTAGGAAGAAATTGATTAATTACTGTGAATTCCCTCTTATCTGAATCTGATTCATTTGATCTGAACTTCCCCTTTTGCAGAAATCCTTACCTTTAGTCAAGCCACACACCAAGCCTCATTGCTAATCATACCAAAACCTTTTTGATCTACCTTATGGATCATTGTTACTATGAATAGTGAGAAAATGGGCAAGCCTATGGTAGTTTGAGTGCAGTGAAGAGTGAGTGATAAGTACATCCTTAAACACTAGTGTGCAAGAATGTTAAAATTCTCATAATTTTTGAGAAGTTCCTAGTGAGGGGGTGTTGTTGTTTGAAAGTCTCTGTATATCATCTTTACTGATCTGTTGAAAAGTCACAAATGATGTTGGGCAAATCATAGGAAATAAGAGATTGCATGGTTATAATTTTGTATCATAAAATGTTGATCTTTTGTTAATTGAAGTCCATCCTCATGAATTTCATCTGTAAAGAATCTCAAGTCCTTCTCTGTTTTAATTCATTGCTGAGGACAGCAATGTTCAAATCTGGGAATTGTGATGAACCCTTAGTTCATCAGGTTTTTAAGCATGAATTAATATCAATTTGTGTGATTAAATGGATGGAAAAGAGGTTAATGTCCTGGAAATCTCTCAAATACAAGTTCTGAACCTTATGTTGAAAATTTACATTGTTTTTGTAGGGAAATGAAGCTCAAGAAGCAAAAGAGAGAAGGAAGAAGATTCTGAAGAATGGGAAAATTCTAAGTGTTGGGCGCTAAAACGCCCAAAACTGAGCGTTTTAGCGCCCTGTTGCACAAAAGATGCTGGTGCTGAACATTAAAACGCCCAAAACTGAGCGTTTTAGCGCCTGAACATTAAAACGCCCAAAACTGAGCGTTTTAGCGCCCAAGACAGTTAAAAGCAGTTGGGCATCCGTCAAGGTTGAGCGTTAAAACGTCCAGAAATGAGAGTTTTAGCGCCCATGTCAGTTTTCAGTTGTAATTTTTAAATTATAAAAGGACAAGGGGCCTTCACATTCTGACAGATTCCAGATATCAGATCCAATCTATCATATCTCATTCTGACTTTTCCCATCACACTAGGAGAAGGGAGATCAGATCAGGTCTTTCATAGATCTGATCTGACTCCTCATTTTCTCTGAATTTCCAAATTCTTTAGGATTAGTTCTTGTAATAGTTAGTATACTTTCATGTAATTGTACTTGAAGATTGAAGACTCAACTATCATGACAATGGAGTTTGATCTTTCTTCTTCTTCTCTTGTTATTATTTGTATTATGTCTGAGTAGAGTCCTTTGTAGTCTGATTCAATGGAACTCAAGTTTGAATTTATGAATGGTTAATTAGATGTTTTGTTTATCTATTATATGATTGTATGATGTTGTCTTGATTAATTCTTCATGTTGAGGAATAGTGTAGAACAGACATGTTTACATTGTTTCTCTATTTTTGACAACTTCATCATCAGTGTTCTAGTAGTCAAGGGATTGATGCTAGGATTCTGATGTGATCTTAAGACCTTAGTAATTAATGCATGTATTAAGAAAGGAATCACCAAGGGATTGGGGTTTCTGATTAATGTGTCTATCAGGGTAGTAAGGGATTACATCTTGAGATGATAAGAAAAAGGTTGATCAACATCACATAGTAGATAATTCATAATGGAAATTGGTTAATCTATAAATTCATGTTTGAGGGAAAATGACATTTGACTACTTGTTTACATTATAATTTACATTTTATTTATTTATCAAGTTTTAATTCAATTCAGTGTAGTTTCTGGTGACAAGAAATCTATGCAATCTATGAACTTTTGTTTGATTCAACTCAAGTACATATAGTTAGTCAGTGCTTGACACAAATCCTCGTGGGAACGATCTTTACTCATCATTTTATTACTTGTACGACTAGTGCACTTGCTAAACGTCCAACAGGAGGAGTGATCAGAAATGCTTCTAGATGTTGGATCATGGGTTTTTTTTTCCAGAATTTGGGAATGAGATCTTCTACTAGAGCAAAATCGTGGGGTTTCCTTAGTGGTATTGAGATGGCCTGGGCCTTGGGTATTAAGAGGTTATGGATAGAATGAGACTCTCTAGTTGCTATTATCCTTATTGAAAAAGGCTGTGACAGACAACATCCTCTTGCTTCCCTAGTCAATAGAATTGGAGAGATGTTGAGAGGTCAGTGGGTGACAAAGATAAGTCATACATTCAGAGAAGGCAATATGGTTGCTGATAAGTTAGCTAGTGTTGGGTATTCTTTCTCTGATTAGAATTTACATGTGCTAAATGAGGAACCTAAGGACTGTATTCCCTTGATTAGAAAGGATGTTATGGGTGTTGCTGTTGTTTCTTAATTTCCATTAGTATTTCAATTTATATATATGGTAAAATCATTTCTGCAGCCGCTTTACGTACAACAACGACAGGTGTATGGTTATGATTTTCCGCATTTAATACTTTTATCCTTTGTATGGTATGATTCTTCGCATTTAATGCTTTCAAGTATATATATGGCAAGTATTTGATTGTTGCACGTACAACAGCTGCAGAAATGTAAACCCCTATATATATATATATATATATAACATGTGTAGTTCAAAAAAGAAAAGAAAAATATAACATGCCACCAAAGACAACACTAATAGGGATAACCAGCTTAAGCTGCCGAGCACTAGCAATAATTAGAGAAGTTAAAAATGCTTTGAGCTTGAACTTAAATTTCATACGAAAATAGACACAATGATCTTTTTAAGATTTGCTTAAAATATATAAGAAACGAAGAAATTATGACAATTTAAAATAATTTTTCATAAATTTAAAAAAAAAAAAAACCAAAAGACAATACGAAGTAACTGCAGCATCATTTATCTTTGGGTGAGACAGGAGCAATTATTCTAGCTCTGCAGGGCCACTTAGAATGCATAATGACCGGAGAATACCAAATCCGTCAATAACTTTGTATAGATTAGATAAATTAAATATAATATAGCATGAAAATAAGGTATTGTGTTATAAGAAGGGTGTCTACAGAGAAAGGTAGCATTCAAGTAGGCTAGAGAAAGACGTGAACCGGTTTGGTCAAGAGAATACTGTGGTGTTTAAACAGGTTTAGTAAATGCAGCTATTGTACACATGTTGTTAGCAGGGGAGTAGTTAGTTGATATGTTGCTAGTCGATTGGTTAGTTTGCTAGGGATTAATTACGTGAAAGTAAAGGAAGTGTGTAGAGCAAATTCTATAAAGACCCAAATGTATATTCATTGTTGGCATCTGAATAATGAAAAACAATTTCGTTCTCTTTTGTTAACCCATTTTCTCTATTCTTGATACCATTACGTATAAACTGGTGCTTCCATTTCGAGTTGAATCTCAAGATGAGAATTCAAGAAGTGGCTGATGAGCTTCGATCAGAATTTCAACAGGAAGTAGCTTCAATGCGTGCTGATCTGACCCAGAAGTTAGATAAATAAACGGAGT
This sequence comes from Gastrolobium bilobum, assembly GCF_033153095.1. NCBI lineage: Eukaryota > Viridiplantae > Streptophyta > Magnoliopsida > Fabales > Fabaceae > Gastrolobium > Gastrolobium bilobum. The sequence goes on along the minus strand of NW_026899424.1, from coordinate 75,540 downwards.
TTGTTTTAGCTATTGATGTGCGACTGCAAGAGTTCATGAGCCAATCTCAGCAGCATACCTAGACCCCTCGATAACCCATACCCATCTCAATCAGCTCCAAACATCAATCCTCAAACTCAGACCAAAAACATTCCATCCTTTCAACAGCAAAACTAGTGCAGAGCATGGCCACCATGGATGCTCATCTCCAAGAAGATTCATCATTTGGTGCAAAAACAGAGCAAAAATTAGTGTAGAGTACTTCAAGAATGGATGATTGGAATCAAGAACCCATTGTTGTCTCATCCTCTGCCTATGCCATTTTTCAAGATTCATCTTATGGTGCTACCATAGAAAACAGAGCAACCAAAAGGCTCTTTCATGTGTAACAAGATCTCACCCTAAATGTAGTCTCCAACACTTCATTCTCTTAAGCATAGGATTTTTCCTGCCACACAAAACACAAAGTCATTATGTGTAGCCACCAACACTTTGTTTCAGTCACCGGAGCATGCAAATTTATTAATACAATTTCTTTTTCGAGTCCTCTATCTCAAAATGTTAAAAGTTTCATGTGTGAACCAAGTCTGAATTTTTGCATCTTGATGAACCTAGATAGTGGCGTAAATGATGACCTCTTGGTGAGTTTCTTCATCTTTTGGGCAAATTTTTTGCCAACAGTTGATGATCATTATGATGTAGGATGCTTTATTTAGGATCAAAGAGGACCCTCATTTTTTAGGACAAGGTCATTCATCAACTAACTTGCCTCCACTTTATGAGTATAGTTGATCTCAAGGTTTCTCCCCACTTGGACCTTGAGGACAAGGTCTCTTTTGAAAGGGTGAGTGGTTTTACGAGAAGGGTGTCTATAGAGAAAGGCAGCATTCAAGTAGGTTAGAGAAAGACGTGAACCAATTTGGTCAAGAGACTACTGTGGTGTTTAATTAGGTTTAGTAAATGCAGTTATTGTACACATGTTGTTAGCAGGGGAATAGTTAGTTGATATGTTGTTAGTCGATTAGTTAGTTTGTTAAGGATTGATTATGTGTAAGTAAAGGAAGTGCATAGAGCAAATTCTATAAAGACCCGAATGTATATTCATTGTTGGCATCTGAATAATAAAAAACTATTTTGTTCCCTTTTGTTAACCCATTTTCTCTCTTCTTGATACCATCACGTATCATATTGATACATAATTCATAACATTAGAAAAACAATAAAGTTTTTAGGTTTAATTTTTTCCACAAACTTAAGATAAAGTTATCTTACGCAAACATGGACAAGGAAATGTGTGGAGTTAGGTGAGAAAAAAGAAAAGTCATCCATTCTCCTTATATATGTATAGGGTAATAGTTTTCTTATGTAGTAGGAGATAATAATTATCTCCTACGGACTCATTTGATAAGTGGGGTCCACTTTCAAGGAAAGAGAGAGATAAAATAAAGTGGGACCCATCTTGAATTTGTGTGTGTAGGAGATAAGTTTTTTCTTATGTAACATAAGACTATGATACAACACGTAGAACATCCAACCGCTTAGGTGGAGCACCAGCCTGGGCACGTGACTTCACATGAATCAGAGAATCGATCAACTCTCTGAATCTTTGGAGCTTCGCTTGACGAATTTATTTGAAGCTCGATTCAATACCTTAGAAAACACACCGAGGGAGTTTGCGCATCAAGGAGCACACCATGTTCCTCCGGCAAGTTCTCACAGCTAACCGCGTACATAATCCCATATTGGGGGTAATGCCGTGCATGATCAGCGCGCAACATTGAAGTTTATCAAGATGGAAATTCCATCGTTCGATGGCCAAAATCCTCATGTTTGGCTGTTTAAATCAGAGCTATTCTTCAACATGCAACTCATTCCTGAAGAATTCAAGATTCGATTGGCAGGATTAAAAATGGAAGGTGGTGCAGCATCTTGGTTCCAGTGGGTGCATGCAGGTGGGACGGTGCAATCTTGGGATGAATTTGCCCAAGCTGTTTGCCAGAGATTTGGGGGCACTGCCTATATGGATCTTCGAGGTGTACTCTCTAAGCTTTCACAATCAGGTTCATTACAAGATTATGTGAAAGAGTTTGAGGAACTCATGAATCAGGTACCTGGTTTAGATGATAGCATGCTTTTTAGTTTTTTTGTGTCTGGGTTAAACATGGAACTCTGTAGCGTGATACAAGTTCACTGGCCTGCCAATCTCCAACAAGCAATGCAGTTGGCTTTTGCTTATGATGCTTATCACCAAGAGCTTTGTTCACCTTTTTATGGCCAATCCAAGAAACACAGATGGAAGAATAATGCACACCCGACTTCAACATCCTCAACCATGTTACAGAACAATGCCAATCCAAGTGCACCTTTGTTACCAACTCCTCCTTCGTTACCAATTAAGAAGCTATTACAAGAAGAACTTAAAAAGAAACGTGAGCTAGGCTTGTGCTATACATGTGAGGAGAAGTGGACCATGGGCCATAGGTGCAAGTCAAGGATGTTGCTCTTGATTGCTGAACCTGATGATGATGGTGTTGAAGGAGAAGAAGAAATAGTTTGGTGTCCCGAATCAAATAATGTCTTTCCACAGGAAGGCCTCTTGAATTCCTTATCCATGCCAAGTAATAACCAGATAATGCAGCTGGAAGAAATGATCAGGAACAAGATGGTAGGAGTTCTTGTCGATTCTGGAAGTTCACACAACTTCATACAGAAGGAATTGGCATTGGAGCTTGGAATTCCTTTAGTGCAAACAAAATGTATGAAGGTGGTGCTAGGTAATGGTCAGTTTTTATTATGTAATACAAAGTGCTGTGATGTCTCATTAGTCATTCAAGGGAAAGAATTTGTGGCTGAGTTGTGGACATTGGACCTTAAAAATCTTCAAGTCATTTTAGGCATGCCATGGTTAGAGTCATTGGGGAGGGTCACGCATGACTATAAAAATTTGACTATGGAGTTTGCTTTTAATAAAGAACAAGTGATGTTGCATAGTTGCAACACAATAGCAGCAAAGCAAACCTCTTGTTTCTTGATATAGCAAGATACCATCCCTCATCAAGCAGTCAATGCTGAATTGTGCACACTGGCAGACAAGGTTCCTAAAGAATTGTGGGAAGTTTTGATGAAATATCATAGAGTATTCGAAGTTCCAAGAAGTCTGCCACCTTCTAGTGAAATTGATCATTCAATTCACCTGATTGAAGGTTCCAAACCAGTCAATGTGAAGCCTTACCGCTACCCACACTTCCAAAAAGCAGAAATAGAGAAGCAAGTGAAGGAATTGATGTCAACCGGATTTATTCAAGAGAGTAAAAGCCCATATTCTTCCCCTGTTCTGTTAGTGAAGAAGCATGACAATACATGGCGTATGTGCATCGACTACAGGGCATTAAATGCAATAACGATAAGGGACTATTTTCCTATCCCTACTATAGATGAACTCTTAGATGAACTTTGTAATGCATGTCTTTTCTAAGTTGGATTTGTGTGCTGGCTATCACCAAATTCGATTAAATAAAGACGACATCCCAAAGACAGCGTTTAGAACATATGATGGTCATTATGAATACATTGTAATGCCATTCGGTCTCACAAATGCCCCATCTACCTTCCAGTCAACCATGAATAATATCTTCAGACCATTTTTAAGAAAATTCATCATTGTTTTTTTTTATGATATTCTCATTTACAGTAATTCTTTACAAGAACATATACAACATTTAGAAATTTCTCTCAATTGTTTAAGTACTCATGAATTTTTTGTCAAACTAAGCAAATGCTCTTTTGCTGTTGATGAAATTGACTACTTGGGTCACTTGGTATCGGGTTTGGGAGTGAAATCCGATCCTGCTAAAGTGGCTGCAATGGTTCAATGGCCACGCCCTCAAACAGTGAAGCAACTTCGTGCATTCCTTGGACTCACAGGATACTATAGGCGTTTTGCAAAAGGGTATGCATCTATAGCTACTCCTCTCACCAATTTGCTGTCACAAGAAGCATGGCAATGGTCAATTGAGGCACAGGTTGCATTTGAAAATCTCAAGCAATCCATGACCTCAACACAGTGCTAGCTCTACCTGATTTCTCCTTGCCATTTTGTGTGGAGACTGATGCATCGAACTCAGGAATTGGAGCAGTTTTGACTCAAAAAGGAAAGCCAATTTCCTTTTTCAGCAAGAAGCTTGGCCCTCGGCTGGCAGCTGCCTCCACCTATATTAAAGAATTCACAGCCATCATTGAAGCAGTTAAAGAATAGAGACCATACCTTCTAGGGTCTCATTTTGTTTTGCGCACAGATCATAAGAATAAGAGCATCAAGGAAATTTTGTCACAAGTTATCAACACTCCAGAACAGCAGAAATTTGTTTCCAAATTGATGGGATACTCGTTTTCCATTGAGTATAAACCTGGGAGTTTATATTCGGTAGCTGATGGGCTGGCTGTCTAGAAAACATGATGGTGAGGCAGTTTGTAATGTGGGTTTGTCAAAAGTCTCATGGAACCTGATAGAGCTGATACGAAAGGAAAATGAGACAACAGTTGATCTGGTAGCTTTGCATGCGAAATTGAATAATGGTGAGTTGATAGATGGTAACATTTCTCAGAAGGATGGCATTTTATTTCATAAACAGCGATATCTTTTGAGTTCATCTTCCCCTTTAAAAAAAAAATTACTGGAAGAGGCTCATTCTTCTCTAGTTGGAGGTCATGCTGGATCCTTGCGCACATTCTTGAGATTATCCGCGTCGTTTTACAAGCCCAAAATCAAAATGGATGTCAAGCATTTTGTTCAACAATGTGTTGTATGTCAGTCAGTCAAAACACAACATCTCCACCAGCTGGTCTCCTTCAACTGTTGCCTATACCTGAACCTGCTTTTGATGACTTGACCCTTGACTTCATAACAGGCTTGCCATTATCAAAAAGATTTTCTGCAGTTTTAGTGGTGGTAGATAGACTAACAAAGTATGCACACTTTGGAGCTCTGCCATCAGCCTTCGCAGCAGCTATAGTTGCTCAATTGTTCATTGAGATCATCGTGAAATCTCATGGATTCCCAAGGTCCTTGGTTTCTGACCGTGACAACATATTTCTGAGCTAATTTTGGCAGAGTCTTTTTCGTCTCAGTGGCACGAAGTTGCACATGAGCACAACTTACCATCCACAATCAGATGGTCAAACTGAAGTTACAAATTGCTATTTAGAACAGTACCTGTGAGCTTATTGTTATGAGCAACATGCTTCGTGGTCTTCTCTTCTTCCATGGGCTGAGTTTCATTACAATTCAGCAGTACATTCATCAATTGAAATGTCACCATTCCAAGCACTATATGGTCGTCTTCCACCGTCCATTCCCCACTATCCGCGTGGTCTATTGAAGCTGGAAGCAGTTGACACTATACTTGCTGATCGTTCCACCATGTTGATTTGCCTCAAGCAGAATTTGATGAGGGCTCAAAACATAATGAAGAACCTTGCAGATAGAACACTGCCATGATCGTTCATTCAATATAGGGGACTATGTGTTAGTAAAGTTGCAGCCTTATCGCCAAATATCAGTGGCCAAACGTTCCAGCCACAAACTGGCAAAACGTTTCTTGGTCCATTTCCAATAACAGCAATGGTAGGACCTGTAGCTTACAAAGTTCAACTTCCGGAAGGATCTCGTATCCATCCCGTATTTCATATTTCGGTGCTGCAGAAATTCCATGGTGATCCATCAGCATCTACTCTTTCATTGCCATTGGAATCCATAGACAATCGTCTTGTACAACAACCAATAGTCGTACTCGGAAGCAAAATGGAGCAAGGCAGACACAAGAACCAACGTAAGTTTTTGGTTCAATGGTCGCAAGTTGTCCTTGAGGATACAACATGGGAGTTTGAAGGTGAGCTGAGAAGGGCATATCCTCATATAGACATTGAGGACAAGGTCTCTGTCGTTGGGGAGGGCAATGATACAACACTTAGAACATCCAACCGCTTACGTGGAGCATCAGCCTGGGCACGTGACTTCACATGAAAATGTAACGTGGCAACTAAAGCGGTCAATCCCTTGGAACGTGTTAAACGGTTGTTAGTTAGTTAGAGTAATACTCTTTCGTGTAAGGAATAACATGTATAAATATACAGAACTGAGATGTAAACAAGGACAGATGAAATAAAACGATTCTTTTCTCTTTTCTTCTCAAATCTTCCTTTGTCTCCTTTCTCTGCAACCCTAGGTTGCAACAGACTAATAAATCCCATATATATATATATATATATATATATATATATATATATATATATATATGGTAAAATCATTTCTGCAGTCGCTTTACGTACAACAATGATAGGTGTATGGTTATGATTCTCCATATTTGATGCTTTCATCCTTTGTATGGTTATGATTCCCCGCATTTAATGCTTTCAAGTATATATATGACAAGTATTTGATTGCTGCACGTACAACAGTTGCAGAAATGTAAGCCCATATATATATGTGTGTGTGTGTGTGTGTGGTAGGATATTGTAACAATCAATTAGGGTTACTACTAATATTACTATCAATCAATTTCACCGTTAGATCGATTATTTGATCTAACGGTTATATTTACTTCCATCTTTGTATGGTTATAATCTCCCATATTTAATACTTTATATTTATTTTCACCTTTCATATTTAATGCTTTCACATTAAATATGGACAATCATAATCATACAAAGATGAAAATAAATATAATCGTTGGATCAACATAATCGATCTAACGGTAAAATTGATTGGTAGTAACATTGGTAGTAACCCTAATTGGTTGTTACAATATCCTATTCCTATATACACAAAATAACTTCATCTCTAAGTTGATGGCGAAATATTAATCCCAACTTTTCTTTTTATATTTCACAACATTTATATGAAAGAGTTTAGTTATTATTCTTCTCATAAAGAGAGCACTTAAATTTTACATACATTTTACCATTTACCAAGTTTTTAAGCTTTATCTCAAAACGTACGAAGTATTAGAACTAACATAAAAGTACACTATTTTGGCAACCATGCATCACTTCACTTGGATGGAAGAACAAGAGAACCAGATAAATTAATTACCTGGTAGCCCTTGTATGTGATCAATTCTTTTAACCGTTTTACAACATACATGAAACCCTCATTGTCAAAATACCTGAGTTCCTCTGTGCCCTTAACCACCCATCCCTCAACAATCTGATTTTTTCATTCAGCAATACCAAGAGTTGGCAACTCATCCAGAGACACACACAGACCTGGAAATCAGAGATGGGCTGCTGTTAAAAAAAGGGAAATTATTGTTGGATTTTACTTCACCCTTGATTCCTTAGATTTTATATGAAAACCATGCAACATTATCAAGTGGTCATTCAGGAATCCAGAAAACCATGGCTCGCACAGCTGCAAATTTTACTTGGCCCGGACAGAAGCACGATGTTCAGAAATTTGTCAAATCTTGTGTCACCTGCCAACAGGTTAAGTACTCTACACAAGCACCAGCTGGACCACTACAACCCATCCCCGTTCCTGAGAGAATTTGGGAGGATGTGTCCATGGATTTTATCACTGGTCTTCCAATGTCTTATGGTTACACAACAACCCTGGTTGTAGTAGACCGCTTGTCTAAACAAGCCCACTTTGGGGTTTTGCCTCGCAAATATACTGCTGCAAAGGTTGCAGACCTCTTTACCCAAATGATTTGTAAACTACATGGTGTGCCTCGATCAATCATATCTGATCGCGATCCTATTTTTCTTAGTCGCTTCTGGACAGAGCTATTTCAGCTTAGTGGTACTTGCCTACGTCTCTCCACTGCCTATCATCCACAATCTGATGGCCAATCAGAAGTGGTCAATAGAGTCTTAGAGCAGTACTTTCGCTGTTTTGTTGCTGATTTTCCTCACAGATGGTCTAAAATTCTTCATTGGGATGAACTGTGTTACAATACTTCTTTTCATGTCTCAGCAGGTATGTCTCCCTTCAAGGTTGTTTATGGGAGGGAACCACCTTCCCTTTTAGACTATGTCTCTTCTCCTGCTGTTTTTGTTGAAGTTGATCAAGTCTTAAGGGATCGACAAGCCATTCTGCAGCAATTAAAGGAGAATTTGCAGAAAGCACAGGGTGTCATGAAGAGCACAGCTGACAAACACCGAAGAGATATACATTATGCAGTTGGTGATTTGGTTTGGGTACACTTACAGCCTTATCGTCAATCTTCTGTCTCAAGCAGGGCTTCTTTTAAGCTGTCCAAACGTTATTTTGGACCCTTTGAAATTCTGAAACGGGTAGGCAAAGTTGCCTATATGTTGAAATTACCAAGCCATGCTAGAATACATCATACATTTCATGTTTCATTGCTGAAACCGTACCAAGGAGACTTGGATATCACTCCTTTTCCCTTGCCCGAAGTATTCACCAGCAATTTGCCAGTGCTGGAACCAAAACTCATATTAGCAACCCGTTGGAATGAAGACAGCACCCCATCAACAGCAGAAGTTCAGGTCCTTTGGGAGGGGATATTCCCTGATTTTACTACATGGGAAACTTGGGATGACTTTCTGCATCAATATCTTACCTTCAACCTTGAGGACAAGGTTGTTTCTAATGGGGCAGGTATTGATATGAGCCTAGGCCCATCAAGCACAACAAGCAGCCCAATAGATATTGACCCATCAAACAGTATATTAGAGAACCAAGCCCAAGAAGCAATTCCAAACAGAATCGAGAACCTTCAGCCAAGGACGCTACCAGCGGTGCTTAACAATGAAAGGGGATTGAGTGAAGTTGACCGAGACTTAACAGAAGAAGACGAGAGATCTAGAAGAATAAGGAAGAGACCATCACGATTTGAAGAGGAAGGATACGATTGGACAACAAGATGATCTTGTACACAAAGTAGTAGAGAATACTGTATAGGTTGTATACTTTCAGTTACATTGTTGCATGTTGGTATAAAAGGGAAAGATAACTAATGTATAGTTTTGTTGAATATTGAAATAAAATTTCCCTCTTCTTTCTCCCCAATTTTCTATCTTCTCTTCTCATCTCTACTTGTCTGATAGGTTTCATCCTATCATCGACACTAACACTCTTCGACATCCATAATATTTGAAATTTCATTACATATCATAAAAAAATTGATCGATGTTTTACCAAACTGATATAATAAAAATTAAAAATAGACACCGAATAAATATAACTGGAGTGTATAAGAGATTTTCAATTTGAAAATATAATAGTAAATATTTACATCTTATATTTCTTTGCAAAATTGATGATTATATATTATAAGTTTAGTTTCATTTTTTATTAAATTATTGAAAATTAAATATAATATACACTATATAAATTAAAAAAATTATTTAATATCAAAACGTGTCTTAACATGTCGTCTAACATTTTTTAGAGTTAACATATAGGAATATCGTATCGTGTTGTGTCCCGCATCCGATGTCAGTGTAACATAACCTACCAGTCTACCTGTTGTTCTTGGCCGGTTAGTCTCATCGGAACCCATTGTTCAGATAACTCCGGACGTTGATTCAGTTAACCCAAATCTCTCAGTTTATTTTTACCTGTAGCTTATAAAAAAAATTAAAACAAAGCAATTTGTACGTTAATTTTCTTTTAACTACTTTTTTTAAAAAAAAAAAAGTAATAATCGTATTTGTTCATGTTCATTGTTTTATCTCCACCCAAAGCCTCTTGAATATTTAGAATGACAGTTTAATATTTTTTTATATATCAATAACAGACTCGTTTAATCCAGTTTCAAATTTTTTTCTGCCTTTCGAGGAGTTGCGATTATCAGGTATTAAACCCAATCGCCAGTAGATAAAAAACTCTTGAATACATTTTAATGTTTTATATTATATTAATATTTATTTTAATACTATTAAATGAGTTTGAGTATAATAACAATTTTATGATAGTATAAAAATTATTACAGTATTTGTGGATGAAAATAAAACTTACGGTGGAGCTTACAAAATCTTAAAACTAATTCCATTTGTTCTGGTAAAATAGTGGACGCAATATAAAAAATAAAGTTAATATATGAAAAATGTTTATTACATGCCTATAAGTAGGGGTGGTAATATAGGTTGGCCCGTCCCGACCCGCCACCAATCCCCCAAAAACGGACGGGGCGGGTTGGTCCGCCATTAAATATGGGCTGAAAAAATGAACTCACCCCATTTTATGGTGGGTTGGTGTGTTGGCAGGTCAACCCACCATCCCGCCAATTAAAAAAATAAATTAAAATTTAAAAATAAATTATATTTTATGAATTTTTCTAATATTATTTTATTTTATTTCACATTTCTCTTAATTTTTTCCAGAAATCTTAAATGTATACTAATCAGATAAACATTTTTTAGGAACTCTTTTGTCTCCATATATAGATAAAATTTGTCATAAATAAAATTTTTATTCTTTATTTTTTCTAGGGAGTACTAAGATAATAAATTTTTTTGGATATTACAAAAATTTAATCACAAATGAAATACTATTTAATTGTAAAAAAAAATTATAACCCAGCTAGTCAACCCGCCCTGCAGCAGATTGAACCAGTTTTGACCCACTTTTAGGCGAGGTAGGTTGAAATGGGTTGGTGGGTTGAAAACCTCAACCTAACCCGCCCCGTTTTGGCGAGTTGACGGGTTGACCCGCCAGACTCAATCGATATTGCCACCTCTACCAATAAGAAGTCCATATCCCCACATTCCTATAATTGGTTGTATGAGAATAGAAGTGTAATATGGAAAAAGCAAAACCAACTTTAATGTAAAAATTGTGCATATATAAAGTGATATGTATGCAGTATGTACGGTTATTCTTGAGATTTTGACGTAGTCCTAATTTTATTTTTTACAAAATTTGTTATTTTGATGTAATCCTTATTTTAGTACTAGTTTTTGTTCTGTCCTAGAGACAGAGATGTCCAGTCCAATAGACTGGTATGTTGATCTTGGATGTAGTGCCCTCTCCAAGGTATCTATGAAGGAGATACCTTTGATTCAAGTAGATCACTGTGCACAGTAAACAAACAACGGCTTTGCCAATGGGGGTATGTGCGTGCGCACAGTGACAACATAATAGTAAGAGAGAGAGAGAGAGAGAGAGAGAGAGAGAGAGAGCGTAACATACCTTTGGGTTTTACCTCTTACTTATAGGATTTACCTGTGGGTAGTAGAATATGGACCTTTAGTGCCTCTGATAAGGGTCGAAGCCCATCTGTCGTGTTGTCGTATTAGGATTAGTATCCTTGATGGATATCTTTCCATAGTTATGCTTTATTTAAATCTTAGATTACCCCTTGTTGGTCCTATCAATCAATGGCCCCTTATACGGGTCCATAACAGTTGTCCCTTAGCCAAGCTACCCGGATGTCCCGGTTGTTGGGGTGAACTCCTTTGTACTTTGGTTCAGATTTTCTACTGAGAGCGTTTGATTTTTGTGAACTCTTTGCATATATGCTCCTTGCATCTTAGGATTTTTTTCAATTGGGGTCCTTATTGCCCCTTATCTCGGCAGGTTAAACGCGAACCCGGGAAGATATCACACGTATTCCCTAAACCGAGTTGGCAATGAGCTTGAGTTCTTGTGGTCCAACTGACGAGTTGCCCCCAAGCATCATTCCTTACGCACATGTTTTCACATGTGTTCTGAGCTTACAACTTTCCTCTGGAACCAGGATTGATTTTTCACGGTCCCTTATCTGGGGTGTTAAGCATGAACCCGGCAAGATACTGTACATGTGTAGCCAGGTGATGAATGAGCTTGAGTTGTTGGAATTCAACTGGCGAGTTGCCCCCAAGCACATCATCCTTGTAACTCGGCTAAATATTACTGTGTCTAGATGTCCGTTTCTTGAACCTCGTATGAGTGCTTTCAGCTTTACTTGCTGACTTATCGTCAACAATCATTTTATTCTGACACGTGCTACTTGTCACATTTGTTAGCGTCCTGCAGCCATTTTTTGCCATTTTCGCATTTCGTGCACATTTAATGCATACGTCGCTTCAGGCATCTAATCATTACTTTTAGGATGTAATGACCTCTATGCCCTTGACCTTTGCAATTCGTAACTGTTGCGGTTACCACTTAAGAGTATATAAACTTGCATCTTCTTTTTTCACTTCATTTTAGGCATTATGCTAAAGTCCTTCTTTGCCCAAACTCCTTGAGCGCTAACATCTGGAAGCACCTTTTCGCCTATTCTTGCAAGTTTATCTTCTTCATTCAGGTATTCTTGCTTTCCTCCAAACTTTCCTTATTTTCTTCTTCAGTAATCTGCATTTGGCCATTTGGTTTTTGGACATGCACCATTTCTGTTTTGGATTTGTTGTTCTTCGCATGTCATTCTAGCAAATTGCTTGCTGATTGCTTTTTTTTCTTTGTTGTACCAATATTTTGCTCTTCTTGAATGATACACGTTCTTTGAACTTTTGGCATTTTGGCCTGTACTTTCCTCCATTTTCGTTTCCTTGCTTGTTATTTTGAATTTGGTGTCGTTTCAATTTATACCCTGATGAGAGGGAAAAAGCCCCCTTCTTCTGTTCTGCATCATGAAGGGAAGGAGGAGGAAGAATCCGAGTTGTTAAAGAAAGTCCCTCTTGGGGATCGACTTTTGTTCTGGGGGATTCCCAGAACTGAAGAGGAAGACCGTGAGGCCATGCGCTGTGGCTATTGTGGTGGTAGGTCCCGAAAGAAATCTGGTTTATCGAGTCAAGTTCTAGGCGAGAGCCGGGGTCGTGGCTCTTCCCGGCAGGGTAGGAGTCATCTTTCTTTGAATAGACGTGTTTCCCAATATTCTCCTCAAACCAGTCATAAACCTTCCATTGTTTCATCTATAACAAATCCTAAAGCTCCATCAGTCAGTCAGGGTCTTCCACCATCTTCCCACGTCCAGAAAATCGGTCCTTGCAAATCTGGTTTATCTTTCTTTAGCCGAGTCTACTTTGGCTAGCTGTCGGCATGGAGGTGTTCTGGGATGTACCTCTGCTTCTGGTGAGGCATATGATCCAATCACAATCTACGACAAACCAACCTCCTCATCCTCTAGGGACTCTTCATCTAGTAACTATTTTGATTCAGGTATGCCAATTTTGTCCTTCTAATTCAGTTCTTCTTCTTGTTTTAGGTATTTATGGCATCATCTCCACCAGAGATTGTAGAGGAGACTCGTTTTGCTGAGTCAGATTCCGAGTCTCCTTCTGCCGCCTTAGTAGCCCAATTTCCTTGGGTAATTTATGAAGTTTTAAATACAACGTCCGAGATAAATGCGAACGATGTGTCTGCTGTTGTCGATTCGACAACCAGGAAAAAGAAAGCCTCAGACCTCAAGACCAAGAAGCCTGCTGCTACTACTGCTGACAAGGCCAAGGGGATCCCGGCTGACAAAGGCCATGATGTTACTGTTAGCGATAAGACTAAGGGAAACCCTACTGATATGGGTGCACCAACCTCCTCTCAACAAGTGACCAAGACTCCTACCCCTCCCTCAACAACTGGGCTAGCCAAACATGCTCTATGGCAGTCCGGGATAAGTGGTGTTCTTCGGCTGTTTGTCCTCCAGAGAAATTCTTCAACTCATCTCCTTTTACTACATCCCAGATTAGGGAATTGGAGGAGATGGAACTCAGCTGCATGAAGATGGCCACAATGGCAATGCCTTTGCTTTCTTTAAAGCATAAATAACTTCGTACCCTCAATGAGGTGAATGCATCCCGGGAGAAGAGGGCGAAGACTGTTGCTGAGTTGGTCAAGGAGAAGGAAGATTTCTCCTCCTTTAAGAATGATGATGACCAAACCGTTGTAGATCTGGCCAAAGTGAAGGAAGACTTTACCAACCTTCAACGGGAAAACAATCAGCTTCAATACTTGCATGCCAGCAACTGTCATAGTATGAAGGATTTTAAAATAAGGTATGAGGAGTTTGAGGGAAAATTGAAGGAAGCCAAGGATAATGCCCAGCTTTTCCAGGGTGAACTGGAAAAATCCGTTACCGGTTCCTTCAATAATGCCTTAAGTCAACTTAAGGTCCTCAATCCGGATCTGCAGTTTAACATGGTCGGCTTGCATTCCCGGGCCTATGTCAGCAATGGGCAAATCGTTCCTCCTCCCCCTGCATCTCCAGCCGGTGACTCAGTCACTCAAGTTGAGGGAGAGGTGATCATAATTGAAGGGGTGAGGAGGTGACCAATCAGCCTACTGAGGTTCCAGCAGTGCAAGTGGAGACTCCAGCTACCCCTGCTGAGTGAAGGGTCGGGATGCCGGTTAATAGTTGTAATTTTCCTTTTGTTGGGGCCCTTGAGCCCCTTTTTAATTTGTCATGAATATTGTCGGGGTATTCTCTGGTTTCTATTTTAACTTCTGATATTTTATTTCATGTTGCTGGATGATCTCGCTTCATACTTTTTCTTTTGCATCGTGTGCCTCCCAGATAACTTAGATATATTTTTCTGAGTATTTTTGGGTTATTTGAAGTCTTTAGCATTTTTCAACACTTCTAAGCACTTGGCATTTTCTTGATTTGATAAACAGATTTTGCACATCTGTTATCTAGGTTTATAACTTAGACAATTTCCCAAGTATTTTAAACCTTTCCAAAATTTTCCTCCATCCAAGATGGATTATATTTTCAACTCAGATGCATATTTCTCGAGTTCCTATTCGTTGACCTGGCCGAGGTCAAAAGGCATTATACGGATTTTGCTTTTTGTCACTCTCCATGACACATGTTTGATTTAACTTAACATTTTGTTAAGTCAGCATTAATGAAGGTGATCACTGTCTCCTTTCATCATAACTCGGGTATTACAAACTGGTTTTATCCAAGATAAAGGCAGTATTGTCACATACCCCACTGGTGTTTCTACCTAAGTAAGGAGTATTTCGACTTAATCAGAGTCAGCATGACAAATTGCACTTATATCTCAGAATTCATGTTGATGCATCATACTTGAACAAGGATAAATTTCAGAAAAGAAAATTTCTCATTTATTGATATAAAATTTGCTGATTACATGAATTTTCTGACATATTCGGCTTTAGTCAAGTCACTAAAAAGGAAAATAATTCGCCTAAGAAATACTTCAAATATTCAGAAGGTGGATGCCAAATTTAACTGTAATACATTTTCAGTTTATCCGCGTTCCAAGTTCTTTTGATTTCTTTGCCTTTTGTGGTTTCCAGGACATAGGCTCCTCTTCCAAGCTTTTCTTTAACTCGGTAAGGGCCTTCCCAGTTTGCAGCTAGCTTTCCATCTCTGGCATTCTTATTGCCAATGTCTGCCCTTCTGAGTACCAGGTTATTTTTCGCAAACACCCTTGGTCTCACCTTCTTGTTGTATCTAGCTGCTATTAGTTGTTTGGCCATCATATCCCGACAGTGAGCCGTGACTCTGGCTTCGTCAACGAGATCCAAATCAGTAGTCAGTAGCTTGCTATTCCCTTCTTCATTCTGCTTGATAGCATTCATCCTTCTCCAAGATGGTTCCCCTATTTCCACCGGAATCATAGCTTCGCACCCTGTAACACCTCGTGTATACCCGGATTGTTATCATGATACGATATTAAGCGCAACTCAATTATATGCAGAAGCCAACTTTTTTTCTTTTCAATTATGACGTCATTCTTATTAACCAAGTTGATTACTTAATCCTTTTCAAAACATTGCCTGTATGTAAATTGCAATAATATAACTAACTGAATAACCTCATATATAAATGTGTATCTAAGTCACAGATCTATAACACGTAGTTCAGACAGTATAATGATACATTATACAAATCAAATCCAAATAAACAAAGTCAAGGCAATGTGTCATGGACAATCTCCATGCACACCAAATAAGGCAACAAAGCCCAACAGAATATCGGCTCAAATAACAATATAATGACCATAAAAAATAAATCATCATCCAAGCAGATCGGCATAAACAGGCATACATCAGTCAACTAAGCTCCGGCCTCCTGACGTCCGAGGTATCAACCCTCGAGGTACCTGAACCTGAAAATGTGCCCCAAACGTGGGGTGAGATCTCTAAAAAGAAATCTCAGTAAGGCAAGGGGTCCTCCAGGACTCTTCCGACCCAAGCTCACTTACAAGTATAAATATAAGTTCAAAAATAGTAATTACAATGCATGTTCATGTTAAAGCATTTAAATAATGACAACATATTTCTTGCTCAGCGAGCCAAGTACTACAACTCATTAATCATGTGATGTATGCAAATGCGATTCGACTGGCCAGGGAACAGGATAGGGATTATGCACGTCTGCGACCTATCTAAACATAAGGGTTGCAACCTTATGCCTTACACACCAGGGTCGCAGCCTGATCGTGTAAGTAATCAACATCACACTCATACATTACATCAACAGTTAATTTAACATATCTCAGGCATATATCAATGCATATTTCATTTTCATAAAAGCATACAGGCATATAAACCACCCTCCCATGGAGGTCGGTGGAACAAGCAACAGATCAATCCGAGGACCAGAAGCTTACCTTTCAAGCTATCAATCCACAAATGAGTCCACAACAGTCCAAAGTCCAAACACCGCACAATTACAATCTGTTTAGACCAGAAACATCATCAATATCCATACTCTTTAAGGTTCATTTCATTATGACAACATTTTTTTTTACGTTTCATGCTATAAGGCTTCTCCCAAAGCCATAAGCCCTTAATCTAAGTGATTCTGACTTGGTTCAATTATTACAGAGGTTCAACTTAACCAATCAGGGGTCCACAATCCCAAAATACCATTCTGTATGAACAGAACAATGACCAACTCGAAATTCCCAGAATATTCGGATATTTGTCGGGGCCATATCCGGATATCCATATCCGGATATCACAAACTCCATATCTGGATATCACAAACTCCATATCTGGATATCAATATCCGGATATCATATCCGGATATTTCACGACAGAATGCAGTTTTGCATTTTCGCGTAGATATCACTCAAAGGTTCATCTTTTAACATTTCTATACGTCCAAGAATCCATTTTTAGACATATTTAGGCCAGTACACATGCTAGTTACTTAATCAACTCATTAAACATGACAAGACTCCTCTTTTATCAAGGAAACTCATGATCAAAAGTAAGGAACATACCCCAAAGGCTTAAAACAGAGGCCAAGGTTGCTCTTGGAGCTTTCAAGTTAGCTCCAATGGTCTACCACTTTGGGAGCACGAAAGTGACAAGCAAGCAAGGTCCTTTCCCAACAAAAATTGGCTTCTTGAAGCCTCCAATGACATGTAAATGGCTTCCCCAACATAAATTGAAACACACAGCCCCTAACCACAACTCACAGTAGTCACACACTCAGAATGATGCACCTTTCTCCCTCACCAATCACACACCCAGGTGTTTACCACATTTGGAGGAAGAATCAAAGAGAAAGGATGGGTTTTTGTTGAGTGTTCATGAAGAAGAGGAAGTCGGCAGCTTGGAGACTCAAGGTTCAGAAGAAAACCCACGTAGCAACTGATTATGGCCTAGGGCTTTGTGCAAAATGTGTATTTATAGTCCGTTTAAGTTTAAACACACAGTTTAGCACTAATAGCTACGCTTAGCATTTTAATCCCAAACTTTGGATTCTGAACCTAGCCATTTTTCTAAGATTTGTCATATTTGTATTTTATTTTTTGCAGCACTTTGCCGGTACGCGCTTTTACGTAGCCGATATCTGTCCTGATGCCAGTTCTCATTATTTTGACTCCAAACTTGTTATACTTGTCTTAGATATTATTCTAGTGATATATAAATACTTTTCATAATTTTTCGGGATACTTCATTGGTACGCATTTATACCGTGAAGCAGAACCGGTATCTGCACTTTTCATCAGAAAAGGGACTTTCAACATTATTAATCACTTACTATAATTATTTAAGCTCTCTCATAATTATTCAAGGTCAATTATGGAATTATTTCCTAATATCATAAGTATATTAATTAAATTAATTAAATTAATTAAATTCCTAATTTAACGGTGCGGGTTCTTACACACTCATAGGTCAACCTGAAAGAGGTTTCCCCTGTTGTTGTTTGGGTACTTGTTCTGCATCCCTAAAGAACAAAATACAACTGATGAACCCAGCTTTCCTTGGCATCCATCATTCGTTTTTTGAGCCCATCAACAATTACCTTGTTTGCTGCTTCGGCTTGCCTATTTGATTGCGGGTGTTCCACAGATGCGAAGCGTTGTCTGACTTTTAAGTCTTTTATTAACTCTTGGAACTTTTCATCAGCAAATTGTGTTCCATTGTCGGTTACCATCTCAACTGGTATTCTAAATCTAGAAACAATATTTCTTTCAAAGAATCTTTGCACCCTAGTCGAGGTTATTGTGGTAATGGGTTCTGCTTCTATCCATTTAGTGAAGTAATCTACGGCTACAATTAGCCACTTCAACTGTCCTTCGGCGACTTTGAAGGGTCCCAGCAAGTCCATTCCCCATTTGAAAAAGAGTCATGGAGCCGAGATGTACTTTAGCTCTTCTGGAGGTGAAAGAATTAGCCTGGCATGTTTCTGGCAACTATCACATCTTTTGACATGCTCTTTGGAGTCAGCTTCCATAGTTGCCCAGTAATAGCCAGCTCGGAGGGCCTTTCTAGCCAAAGTTTTACCCCCCATGTGTTGGCCATTGATTCCTTCGTGTATCTCGACCAGAACATATTTTGCTCCTTCCGAATTCAAGCATTTCAGCATAGGGATATGCAACCCCTTTCTATACAGCTGATCCTCCACTATTGCATACTGCGTTGCATCTCGGACCAGCTTCCTTGATTCCAGTAGGTCTTCAGGCAATGTTCATTTCTCGAGGTATGCCACTATAGGTTGCCTCCAATCATTTGCCGAGGTGATTATCATCACACCACTCAGCTCAACTCTACTTTGTTGGACCACGGTTCTGTGGTTTCCTGGATTCTTCGTACTTTCCAGTTTGGACAAGATGTCAGCTCAGCTGTTTTCCCTTGAGGAATATGAGTAATTCTTACCTCTTCAAACTCGGCCATCATTTCTCGGACCTTGTTTAGGTATTTCATCAGCAGAGGACGCTTAGCCTGGTATTTTCCTTCGATTTGAGAGGTCACCAACTGGGAGTCACTGAAGATATTAATCTTCTTAGCCCCATGTTCCTTTGCCTGCATCAATCCGGCTATTAGGGCTTCATATTCTGCCTGATTGTTTGATGTTAGGAAGCCGAGATTCAAGGAGTGTTCTATTGCAACCCCTGTTGGATTTTCAAGTATGATCCCAGCTCCACTCCCTTTGTCATTGGAGGATCCATCTACATATTCCCTCCAAACATCTTCAGCTTCTTCCATTCCCGTGTTAACTGGGGTAAGTTCCATTATGAAGTCGGCCAAAGCTTGTGACTTGATGGCTTTCCAGCTTTCATATGTTATATCATACTCAGAGAGTTCAATTGCCCAATTGGTCATTCTCCCAGCCAGATATGGCTTGTGTAAGACCTGTCGTATGGGTTGATTTGTTCGAATCACTATCTGTTGTCCTTGAAAATATGGTCGTAGTCTTCTCGCCGTAATCAGCAAGGAAAACACCACTTTCTTCAGCCTTTGATATCTTAATTCGGGACCTTGTAAGGCCCTGTTGACAAAGTATATTGGCTCCTGGCCTTTACTTGTTTCTTTGACCAGGATAGCACTTATTGCTTTTTCTCCAATAGTCAAGTACAGGGTCAGAGTATCTCCTGGTTCTGGATTAGATAGCACTGGTGGGGCTGCCAAGCATTTTTTAATTTTGTCAAACGCGAAATGATATTCCGAGTTCCAGCCTTTAACAGCTTCTTTTTTCAACAATTTGAAGAATGGGAGGGCATTTTCAGCTGACTTAGATAGAAACCGAGTTAATGCAGCCAGTCTACCAGTCAATTGTTGAACCTCTTCCTTGCTTTGAGGAGATTTCATATCCAGTACTGCCTTGCACTTGTCGGGGTTTGCTTCAATTCCCCTATGGGTTAACATAAAACCCCAAAATTTTCCTGCTGGGACTCCAAACGCACATTTTACCGAGTTCAGACGAATGCAATATTTTTTAAGTTTTTGAAATGTCTGCTCCAGATCTCAGACATGATTTGTCATATTAAATGACTTGACGATCATATCGTCGATGTATACTTCAATATTTTTGTCGAGCTGATACTCGAACACCTTATTCATCATCCTCTGGTATGTAGCCCCAGAGTTTGAGTCCTAAAGGCATCATGTTGTAACAATAATTAGTCTTTTTAGCAATAAAGGTCGTCTTCTCTTAATCTTTCAGATATATTGGGATCTGGTTATAACCAGAATAAGCATCCATGAAGGATAGCAACTGGTATCCAGCCGAGTTGTCCCCTAGCTGGTCTATGTTGGGCATGGGGTAAGAATTCTTTGGGCACACTTTATTCAAATCCATGTAGTCCGTTCAGACCCTCCATTTTCCGTTAGGTTTTTTCACCATAACGACATTAGCAAGCCAGGTGGTATATTGAATTTCACGAATGAACCCGGCATCCAGTAACTCCTTCACATGCTCTTCCAAGACCTATTTTCTTTTTGGTCCCAATTTTCTTTTCTTCTGCGCTACTAGCACTGATCCGGGATAAATTGTCAACTTGTGGCAGCAAAATGTTGGATCCATGCCTGGAATCTCAGATGACTTCCATGCGAAGAAATCTGTATTGCTCTTGAGAAACTAAGTTAGTTCCTCCTTGATACGGGGATCTATGGTCTTATCAATTTGAGTAAATCGAACGGGTTCTTTCCCCAGCACAAGGTCTTCTAACTCCCCATCTGGTTCTGGCCTGGGAATGAATTCTTCTCTCATGTCCAATTCAACCATATTTATTGGTTTTCTTGAATAATGAGGGGTTGCCTTTTTGCCGGCTTCATCTCCCTAACGAATCCGGGGTGGACTCAAGTGTCCGCCTTCATTTTCTTTGACTGTTTCAAAGTAGCATTCTCTGGATTCTTTTTTATCTCCGTGGATGGTAATGATTTCATTCTTGTTGCTTACCATCTTTATCTTTTGATGCTTTGTGGAGACTAGCATGTCACATTTATGCAGGGTTGGTCTCCCCAGGATGATATTGTACTCAGATGGGAAATCAGCCACTATGAATCTCACTCGTTCTGATTTGAATGCTTCTTTGGTTCCTAGGGTTAACCTGAGATCTATATAGCCTTTAATAGATGTGTTTTTTTTCCATTAAAGGCTATCAAGGTTTTTTTGCAGGGTTTGATGTCTTCTTCATCCAGGTTCATTTTTTTTAAGGCGCCCCATGATATAATGTCGGCACTGCTTCCCGCATCTATGAAGATCTTTTTAACCTGGCAATTTACCAGGGTTCCAGTGATGACCATCCCGTCAACGTGCTCCGGCAAAACACCTTGCATATCTTCCTTCGTGAAGTAAAGTAGAGGGCGATCTAGTTTACTGAGATCCTCCTTGAATTTGGGACGATCTCTGACCGAAAGCACTTCTTTCAGAAACTTTCGTCTGGCACTTACTGTATCTCCCCCTCCTCCGAGAGCTCCACTGATCACATTACAAACAAACTCGGCATCAAAGAATTCATCGTTGTTGGAGTCGTCTCTTTGGTTTCTATCCTCCTTCTTTTTCTTCTCAGGCACTGGACTCTTGCTTCTCTTTCGGTTTCCGGGCTTTCTCTTATTGCTTTTGGAGCCCTGAGTCACGCAATGTGTAGTTATACGCTCTCGATCAGGTTTTGTACCTTGAGAGCGGCCTCCTTAAAATGGTCCAGATAACTGCGCAATGTTTCTCCTCCCTTTTTTTCTAAACTGCACCCAAGGCATATATTGGCATTGGGTGTGTCTTAGTGGTGGCAAAGTTGAGCTGAAAAGTTCATGCAAAGTCTTTGAACGAGTCAATTGAGTTCTTGGGTAACCTAGTGAACCAAGTCATAGCCGGTCCTTTTAGAATGGATGCAAAAATTCGAGAACCATGGATCCATTTATCCTAGCCTAGTCAAAATCTGCAAAATCATGTTTTGATGATTTTATTTTTATTTTTGGATCAAAATTAGTAAATAGATGAGTCTATAACATACATACTCATGTCGTTGTACTATATGTTGAGCATTGCAAATATTTTCAACAATTTTTTATAAAAAAAATAGTAATAAACGATTTTTATACATCAGTAGAGTATCAAATTTAACTTATTGAACAATATGAAATGAGATACCATTTTAAAAAAATATTAAAAATTTATTTATTTGATAAAAAATTCAAAGTACATGGTATATTTTGTTAGAATGTCATTGAACAAAAATTATTCAATGGCATAAGATTGTGTGACTCCAAATAATAATGGAAAATGAATAACATTTCATCATTATTTATTTATTTTTAAATTTTCTGACCAGTTCAAAGAATTTTTCTAGAGGATTCCATCTCTGGACTCTAATAAAACAAAAATAAAATCCTTCTCATTTAACTAAATACCAGTTAATTTTGCTCGAAAACAAAGACATTATGAGTTGAGCGGACTCAGAAAATTTTATTTATGTCTGCACATTTAGTGGTTGGGGTACGGGGGCAGCGCACTAAAAAAAATTTAAAGAAATTTTTAAATGCATTAAAAAATAAAAAAAATAAATAAGAAGATAAAAGAAACTATTCACATATATCAAGCTTTGCTATTTCACGCATATCTCATTTTTTGTAAATGTTACTTTAAGCCAGAGTAAAGTATTTTTGGGTCCTCAACAAATATTACGGGACCTAATTTAATCTCTTAGGAAAAAAGTCGACTCATGATCCCTCTGAAATTTAAAATAGACCTATGTTAGTCCTTTTCAGGGACTAACGTGAGCTTTTTTTTGAATTTTAGAGAGACCACGATTTCGACTAACTGTGTCTATTTTGAATTTTAAAGGACCAAAAATCAACTTTTTTTTCTTGGATTAAAATGGGCCCTGTGATTTTTGATGAGAACCCAAAATGTATTTTACTCTTCAAGTTATTTCAAACGAAATTTTTTTTGTGTCTGTATTTGCACACGTAAACAACCATGTAGTTCCGCCAATGGTTGAAACTAAGCATTATAACCTAGAGGAAGGTCGATGGAGGACAATTTTATTTTTTAAGTCTTTCCTCAGTATCTTTCCCGCTGCATTTTTTGGTATAGAATCGACAAAAGTTACATGCCTTATTTTCTTGTACGGTGCAACCTGCAACCACGAGCAAATTACAAAAAATATATACATATATATTTCCATTCAATATGCAAACTAGAATGGATGAAAACTTAAAATCTCAATGGAACAAAAAAAATAAAGTATACATGGGAGTTCACCAGGAGAAAGAAAATGGTATAAGAGAAAAGCACCTGTTTGGCTACAAAATCTATTATTGCTGCTTCGCTCAGGGAACTTTGAGGCTGTCTTACCACAAAAGCCATGGGCACTTGACCAGCATCTTCATCAGGGTATCTGTTGATGATGTTTAAAGGTAATTCATTCTTTCGTAGATAGCATAAATTAAGCTTGTGTCTTTCTGAATTGTGATTTCCAATCCAATTTATTAAACTTTGGTAATAATTATTTTCTTTATATATATTATATGAAAATATGAAAGAGAATATACATTATTTTCTAAATATTTTGACCAACATATGTTTCTTAGAAACTAATTTTTCACTGAAAATATATCTCTTACAATTAAGTTGTTTTTGGTATTGGATACTCAAAATAAGAAAGAGCAGAAAATATTAAAAAAAAAAACTTATTAAGTTTTTCTTGTGGTAGAAGTCATTCCTTTTTTTCTTAGAAATACTTCTTAACTGATTCATTAACCTTATATTTTTTAAGTCTTTTGGGCCTTTGGCACCAAATAATTTTAAAAAAAAGTTATGTCAAACACTAAAACGTATTTTCTAAAAATTCATTTTTCATAAAAATTAAAAAAATCAAAAGATAAGTTATTACGGAATAACTGCAGCATCGTTTATCTTTGGGTGAGACATGAGCAATTGTTCTAGCTCTGCAGGGGCCACCTAAAATGCGCAACAGAAAATACCAAATCCGTCAGACCTTTGTATAAATTAGATAGATTAAATATAATATAGCATAAAAATAAGGTATTGACACATAATTCATAACATTGGAAAAACAAATTAAAGTTTTTAGGTTTATCAACAAAATCAAGATAAAGTTATTTTCGAAAAACATAATCGAACAATGGGAGAGAGGAGAAGACTTTTGGTGTTCCAGGAGCAGCAATTTCACTTTGTCCAAATCAATGAAATTGTGACAACTTATCTGGAGAGACAGAGAGAAAAGAGTAAAAAAGGAAATTTATACAAGTATCACTCATTTAATAGAAAGACCATGTGGGGCTAAGAGCACTAAAAATTTCATTTCTAAATAGAGAAATAGAGAAAAAAAAAATCTCACCCACACTCTAATTATATCTGTAATAAATAATTTCATTTCTAACTTTATAGAGAAACATTAATTCCAAGTTTTTTTTTTATATTTTCTTTTTATATACAATAGTAAAAAATGAACACATAACATAATATAAATTATTCAAATTCTTTACCACTAAATCAATCCTAATAGGTTTTTTAGTATTTCATAACTTTTATATAAATAGTTATTACTTTTCTCATAAAGAGAGCATTTAAATTTTGGGTTTTATCTTTTTCATTTTACAAGAAAAGCATTGTTGGTTACTGCAGAAAGAAGATTTAGGAGAGAGAAACAAATATAAGGAGAGAGAAAATAATATCAATGGCCCCCCTATATATATATAGGGTTCGCTTTTTCTGCAAGTTACTGCAGATAAGTTATCTGCAGTAAACCAATAAGACATCGTTTTGGGGCGAAAATTATGGTGTTTTTATAATTTTAATTTATTTCAAGGTTATAATAGTCTTTATATTTATAATTTTTTAAGATTTCAATACCAAAACGACGTCGTTTTGGAAATAAATGCAGATAACTTATCTGGATTAACTGCAGAAACATTTTTCCCATATATATAGGGGAAAAAGTATCTAATGTTACTTTAGATAATTTTGTCTAATGTTCATCGAAACGACGTCGTTTTGGAGTTGAAAAATAAAAAAATTAGAATGATAAAGACTATTATAACCTTAAAATTAATTAAAATTACAAAAACACTATGATTTTCGTCCCAAAACGACGTCGTTTCGATGAAGATTAGATAAAGTTATCTAAAGTAACTTTAAAAAAAATAAACCCATATATATATATATATATATATATATATATATATATATATATATCCCATTTACCAAGTTTTTAAGCTTTATCTTAAAAAACATACAAAGTATTTTTTATTTTATTTTTTGGTACTATAAAAACATACAATGTATTAGAACCCGGGGAAGTTTATATTTAAAAAAAATTTCTTTACAAATTCTTACAAATTATATTAATTATGACCGGTCATACCTCAATTAAGAGTGTATAACCGGTCATACTTAATATAATTTATACAAAAAAATTTATAAACCAATCATTTCTCTCAAAACTAACATAAAAGTACACTATTTTGGCAATCATGCATCACTTCACTTGGATGGTAGAACAAAAGAACCGGATAGATTAATTACCTGATAACCCTTGTATTTGATCAATTCTTTCAACCTGTCTACAACATACAAGAAACCTTCATTGTCGAAATAGCAGAGATCCCCTGTCCTTAACCACCCATCCCTCAAAGTTACTGAAGTTGCTTCTGGGTCACCTACATAACCTGCCCTAACACCATACACAAAAACAATAATGTTCCATTGTTAATGGCAATAATCTACAAATTACTATTACTTTAGTTTCGCAAAACAAAACACAAATGACAGGTAATAATACAATTGTATCAATCTCATGAAAGTGCATGCCTTTCATAATTGTAGGTCCTCTAAGCCAGAGTTCCCCCTGTTCACCAGGAAACATGGCCTCTCCTGTATTGGGGTTCACTATTTTTGCTTCCATCCCTCCTATCAGTCTACCTGTTGTTCCTGGCCGCCGATTAGTCTCATCGGGACCCATTGTTCGGATAACTCCAGCCGTTGATTCAGTTAACCCATATCCCTATAATATTTCAGATACTAGTATTAGTTTATTTTTACCTGTAGCTTATAAAAAATATTAAAACAAAACAATTTGTACGTTATTATTCTTCTAACTAGTTATTTTTCTAAAAAAATAAATAAGGATTTTATAAGGGATTTGGTGTTTGTCATTTTAAATGATATAAGTTATGTCATTTTAGGAGAGAAATAGACATTGAAAAACGAAAATCATGGGAGAGAGAAATTGAGTAGTTTTTTTTAATTTAAAATTCAAATTTTCTGTGTCTGTATCTCTATTAAAATGACATAACTTTCTGTCATTTAAAATGATTTAAAATGACAAACATTTTTCCCTTTTATAAGAATTATATTGTAGAAAAAGTGATTGTATAATGTTATAGAGATTTATTTTGCGTGCCATAATTTTATTTTCTTTTTTCTTCAAAAAATGTGAACTTCACAAAATATTATTTGTGTAAAAAAGTTCGGTGTGGACAAATACAAACTCCAATAAACATAAGGAATATTTGCTCTTCTCCCTTGCTTTATCTCCACCTAGAGCTTCCTATATAATTATTTGATATGACAGTCTAATATATTTTTTTAAATATCAACGGGTGTCCGCTACCAGACCCGTTTAATCTAGTTTCAGATTTAAATTTATTCAGCCTCCTCAAAAGTTATGACTATAGGAATTAAACTCCCTCAAATAACGATTAGAGGTTATATTTAATATTATCAACTAAGTTTATCACATCTTATTATCTCTCTTATAAATGTCGGATATAATCAAATTAACATTGTCATTTAATATAAAAAAAATTTCTCTCTCACTTTCTCTTCCTCTATTTTATCTCTCATCTTTCTATTTTTATCATGGTTTAATATTTCTTAGATTGTAGGAGATAAATATATAAATATATTACTTAGTTGATGATAAATATAACTTTCTCTGTATAATTTATATTATTAATTAAAATTGAATATAGGAGAGAGAAATGATAGGCCCGGTATCAATGGTACCAATTTTTGAAAGTTTATACAGAAAATATTACATATATTGCAGCGGATGAGATTCAATCTTGTATCATGACAATGACACATAACCACTTACCACCAGTCTATTTTTACTTGTTGTTAATAAACATCATTTAATTTACAAAAAAAAAAAAAAAACATCATTTAATATATTTATCATATAATTTAGTAGAATTACTTTAGAAATTGCAATTAATAAGGATGACCCTTTGTCATAACAGTATTTAAAATATTTATTATATAATT
The DNA here is from genome assembly GCF_033153095.1 of Gastrolobium bilobum. Lineage (NCBI taxonomy): Eukaryota > Viridiplantae > Streptophyta > Magnoliopsida > Fabales > Fabaceae > Gastrolobium > Gastrolobium bilobum. Next base: position 48,175 of record NW_026899424.1, on the reverse strand, counting down.
ATGTATAAAATATAAATAATATACATTTATTTATATTATGCATTTCAATTAGTTACTCACTGACCAAGTCAATGATCAGTGCAGGTTTAATAATATTGGTATAAATGGATGAAAATAAAACTTAAGGTGGAGCTTACAAAATCTAAAAGTTAATTCCATATATCCTGATAAAATAGTGTGACGCAATATAAAAATAAAGTTAATATTTAAAAAATATCTATTACACGTCAATAAGAAGTCGCATATCCCCAGATTCCCCACAATGTAATAATTGGGAGTACGAGAATCCTTATCCAAGTGTACTCTGAACGAAGAGTTAAATAAACGAGGTGAAAGTATGTATCTAATTTTTTTTAATATTATTTTTAGAAAGATTTATAGTATTAATTCTGTACTCATTTCAAAATTGAATTAGCTCAGAAAATTTATAAAATTATTAGGGGAAAATTAAAAAAAAATGTAAAAATGATGTATAAACAGATATGTATATAGTACGTACTGTTATTGTTGAGATTATGACGTAATCCTAATTTTTGTTTTCACATATATTTTGATGTAATCCTATTTATTTCATTATTTGAATATTAGAGATCTGAAATAATTTAATTGTAAATATAATATTTCTCTTATTTTTAATTTAGATATTATATATTTTTCTCGAAAAAATGATTTTTTTATAGGAGATAAATTATATTCGTATATTACTTTTATATATATGTAAGAGATAAAATTTCTTTTACAATCACATGAGAGACATTAAAAAAATAATATGAATATCATTGCGGCGTACTTCAAAATCACTTTTGCCCATATGATTTGCGAAAACAAAAAGTGTCACGTCTTTTTGTTAATACTGTTAAATATTATTCAATTCTTTTAATTTCCCCCTTGAAAACAGTATTTAATAAAATAAAACTTAGAATATTGCACATTTACCATGAGCAGTCATTAAACAATAAAAAAATATTTTCTTAAATTAAACATGTATTTATAATTTCATTTCCCATTTGTGATCTTTATGAAAAAATTAAAATAAACTTATATTTTTTTTTGTATAACAAAAGTTTAAACAGGTTTAGACACCGGAAGACCCCCAACCTCTTTGAGAATTTTTAAGAAGGATTACATATCACCCACCGACAAAGTTCTCATAACAGTCAGCGGGGGTTGAACCTATGCCCTTGAAGGATATGGACCAAACCCTTAACCAACTGTAGATTTCAAACTTATATCTTTCATTTTATAATCAAGTGTACTTTAGATTTCAAATTTTAAAATTATAGAATGTAGTTATTAATTCTTTTAATATATACAGTTTATTTTTTAATTAATTTTTCAATATTAAAAAAATTATAGTATTTTTTTAAATTTCAAGATTAAACTACATTTTAACTTAAGTTTAAGAGAAATAAATCATTTTTTTGTTAAAAGTTTGGGTAAAAAATTATCACATAATTTAAGTGTGACAATATTTGTCATTAACAAAAAAAATAAGATAAAATTATAAAAAAATATCCTTTAAATTTTTAAAAATTTGTATCAAATAATAACAAAATTTAAAGACTAAAATATATAGAATTATAATCTGAAAGAATAAATTGTCATTTTACGTTATTTTAATTTTATCTTCTTCTTTTACTACAATAAAAAAATTCATTATTTTTACTGGAATAAATTTTTTTATTTCTATTAATTTGACGTTCAAAAATGTTTACTTAATTGAATTCTAAATAGCGATTAACTGTAATAAAAATTATTTATTTTATTATTTTAACTGAAATATCTTACTATAAATTGATATAAATTTTTGACTTCATAAAATTATGCCACTTATAATTTATACTCCAATACAATATAACGAAAAAAAACGTGCCAAATATTCTTTTTTCTCCATAACTTTTTTTTCTATTTGTTCATAGCATCGGGAGTTTATCTTGTTCAAATTAAGGTAAAATCATTTTAAGCATTAATTTTAATATTATTAATGTTATAATTTTTTAATTATCTAAATTTTTAATGATAGTTGGACAAGATTTTAAGTTTTATTTTATTAAATAGTATTTTTAGGGACAAAATTGAAAGAATTGAATTATATTTATCAGTGTTAAATAAAATAACATGGTAATTTTTTTTTTCAAACCATAATGATATATGTGATTAAAAAAATCAAAAGTAATTCTCACTTAGATAAGCGGAATTAGTAAACTTTCTTGAAAAAAAAAAAGAGTTTATCATTTTAAATGATATAAAATTATGTTATTTTAGAAAAGAAATAGACATATAATAATACTTTTTATTTAAAATTTAAATTAAAAAATACTAATTTTCTTTCTTGTAATTTTTATTTTTTGTGTTTATCTCTTTTAAAATAACATAATTTATGTCATGACAAAAATCAAAACCCAAAAAAAAAAATGTACTAAGGGACTTTTGATAGAAAAAAAAAAATTATTTAAAAATCTTAATTTTAAAAAATAGGATGAAAACATTAAATTTACGATAATATCTAGAAATTTAAAAAATTCAATTTCTCCCACACCCCCTCGTGTTAAAAAGAAGTTTCATTCAAATTGTGAAGTTTAAAGCAGGAAGGTTCAACAGAAACCTGAACTAGCAATACTCCAGGGAATCTTAATTTGAAAGCCGCAACGGTTTCCTTTCCCAGCGGAGCGCCGCCACAACGGACGCCTTGCAACGAAGTCAAATCGTGCCCCTCCGTCACTCCGTCTTTGCTCATCGCCACCACTACCGGCGGCGCTGCCACAAGGTGAGTCACTCCGAATCTCTCCACCGCGTCCAGCATCTTCCCCAAACCGAACCTCTCCATCACCACCACCGTATCCATCATAGCCACCGACCTCAAGCAGTACGTGAAACCATACACGTGAAAATACGGCACCGTATAGAGGTACACAGCGGGGCTCTCCGTCCGCACGCGAACGGCGTCGTATCCCGCCACTGACGCCATCAAATTCCGGTGCCTGAGCATAACGCCTTTCACCTTCCCGGTGGTCCCGGACGAGTACAAAATCGCCGCCACGTCGGATTGGCTCACATCCACGCCGCCACGTAGGATTGAAGCCGCGGTAGTCGTCGTGAGCGAGTCGAACTCGGGCGAGTCGAGGAGAATCGTTCCGAGACGGAGTTTTGGGAGCTTGGGCGCGGAAAACGACGTCGCAAAGGCGATGACAGGTTGGCAGAGGTTGACGAGGCGGGAAATCTCGGAGCGCGTGCTGATTGGGTTTGCGGGAGAGACGACCACGCCAATAGAGAGTAGCGCGAAGTAGAGGATCGGAACCTGTATGAGGTTTGGGGAGAGAATGAATGCGGTTTGGCCTTTGGTGAGTCCATAGAGTGTGGTGAGGTTGGTGGCCAGGGTTTCTGAACGCTGGATCAAGTCTGAGTAGCTGAGTTGGTGACTCGTGGCTGAGTCGACGAGTGCGATAACCGAGTCGGACCAGGACGAGTTGCGGCGGAGGGAGAGGGTGTATGCCGCGGCGGAGATGTTGGCGTGAGGCGGAGGTAGGTTGAGTGGGGGCATATGGCTGTGGAAGGTTCTAGAAGCAGTGTTGAAACCGCTTTTTGGATCCACGAGGTTGGTGGTGTAACTTCTAGTTTTGTCTTCCATGTTAATGGAATATTTCAGAAGAGATTAACACGAGAAAAGATAAGATTCCACTGTGGTGTTGATTACTGCAACGCGAATGCATCTTTTTAATGGGAGTTTTTTTTTTTTTTTTTTTTAATAACACGAAATTATTTAAAAAAATGAATGTAAATTTGTTAAATAAATAGATTTTATTCAATCTTGTGACTCAAAATTGTTTGTCTTTATATTCATATAGTTTGTTAGGTAATTTCAATTTAGGTTCATAATAATATTTTTCCTCTAAAAATATTAATAAGGTATAAAAGACAGCAATTTGTGGGGACAGTCTGTGTACACGTGACATGCATGTGTATAGAATGCTAAGGAATTGTCTGGCCAATCAAAAATTGAGAATTGTAATATGATAATAGAAATAATCTTTTATTGTATAGGCATTTCAAAATGTTGGTTCTCCTAAATTAGTTTCTCACCACACATAACAAGTTTGGAATAACTTTTATTAGCAAACACATTTTTATTTTTTCTATTTTTTTTCGATACATTGAAAAATTGAATACACAATATATTACATAACTATTCATACTACTCAGTGTTAGACTAATCCTAATGGCTTGCAAACACATGTTTATTGTGAAACTTCTTTGCATGCTTTTTTTATATTGAAATAACAAAGGACAATACTGTGCTAAAACTAAAGGGAAGAGGCATTTGCTGGTAACAAATGGGAAACGTTTTCCTTTTTAAAAATATTTTGTTAGTAATTGCTTTAGGATAAAAAAGAAAGAAAGAAAAAGGAAAGAGCACACGAAACGGAAAACCGATATATGGCAAAGGCAAAGGCAAAGGTCGCGGTCAAGGGTTGGGTGTTCAAAAACGTATCTGTCTTAATAGAGAATATTTTCAGTACTACCATTGTATATTCGTATTAAATATTGGATAAAACTAAAGTTTTTTTTTTTTTCTCTCAAAATATGTCAGCATTGTTATTAATGGAACGTAGGTACTACGATAATATATTAGATTTTTTATCCTAACGAGTAATGACAGCATCAATGTCAAGCCACCTATATTTTTTTTTTCTTTTTTTTTGAAAATTATTCTAAGGGTATCCTCTAACAAAGGTGTTTATCAACCGATCCAAACTGATGCAAATCGCAACAACCAAACCAAAAAAACGATAATCGAATTAATTGAAAAAAAAAACCGCAAAAGAAATGCAAATTTTTATTGGATTATGGATCGATTTTTGATTTAGTTAGTGAATATCGATATAATCCAAACCAATCCCATATATTTTACCTTACCCTCTACTTACTTGGGCCTATTCTCCAATTATAGCCTAAAAATCACATAGCAAAATTTTGAACACAAGACTCATCAATCCATCTATCAGCGTCTAAACATAAACGAAAGATCTATCTCTGGGTCCGAAGAATTCAGTTTAATATTTTAAGTTTACTTTCGTTATGTTACAGAATTTCTGTCTAGGGTATTTATTCAATTTGCGATCAAGTACTTTTTGTTGTTAGTGATTTTGGAAGACTTATTACTCCAGTATTGCCAAAACTTTCTACTAATACCAGTACAAAGGATCCATGATAAATAATACTCCCTCATTTTGGTAAAAATAAATCTCACAAGTTCTAATTTTAGGCTTTTCAAGAAACTGAAAACTGATCCAATCCAAATCGAATAAAATTGGATTGGATCGGAATAGATGTGAAAAAAAAATTGAAATCGAATAGATTATTAAATGATCAAACCAAAGAGATTGGATCGGGTGATTTTTGCTTCAAAAACCGATCCAATCCAGACCGCAAACACCCCTATCCCTTAGCTGAAAGCTAAGAACTAATTCTCTTGAGACAGAGAGATCACGCGATCGTAGGTAGAATGATGACCGGTGCTCCCATCCCATGGAGACACGCTCGGTAGAATGAAATTCATCGCGGAAAGATCCTCAGTATGCTTCTTCAATTCCGCTAACTCAGGTGGAGACATCTGGTATGGAGCTAATGAAATAGGCCCCACACCAGGCAACAGGTCAATGGAGAACTATATCTCCCGCTGTGGCCGAAACTCAGGAATCTCCTCTGGAAACACCTCGAGGAATTCCCTCACCACAGGAATGCCGATAATATTTCTGTGTCCCACTCACCAAACCTTCCAACATGACATAACCAAATGCCCCTGCTCTCACGGCTCTCCTAGCCTGCAGCACTAATATATAAGGAGAAGAACTAGTAGTGGAATCACAAGGAGACATCACCAATTTCTTTGCACAACAATCGATCATCATACAATTCCTGGACAACCAGTTCATGCCAAAGATAATCTACAAATTAGCCATCAGTAATCCAATCAGATCTATCGAGTACTCACGACCATTCCACTAAAACACAATATCACGGTGTACAGAGAAAGTATCACATTTTTTCTCCAGTGGCGGTAGTAACCCACAAAGATGGAGAAAGCACATAAATGGGCAACTCAAGTCCCACAACAATTGGGATCGCGATGAAAGAGTGCGTAGCTCTGAAATCAAACAATACATCTACGTCACAACCACCAATGGAAATAGTACCACTCACAAGGTTTGGAGCTTTGTCTGACTGCTGCCAATCCAAGGTGTAAACTCGGCCCATGGATGGTGGCACAACAGGTGCCACTGTAGGTGGAATAGGAACCATCTGCAAAGAAACCGCATGACCTGCTGCCGCTCTAGCAGCTGACGAAGGACAATCTCTGGCATAGTGACCCTTCTTGCCACAATTGAAACAAATGATCTGACCGGTGGCACACGGCCCAACATGTGATCTCCCACATCCAGTACACCTGGGAATAGTGGAAGGTCTAGCTGCACTCCCCTGAGTCGTAGTCCTATTGAACTGGTTCGGCACTTGCCTAGCAGATAATTGCTTCCCTTTGCCGTTTCCTCCAAACTTCATGTCTCTCCAGGAAGTGGAGCTACCAACTTCCTTCATCTCAGGCTCTCCTGTCTTCCTCTTCTTATTCTTTATGCAAACATCCTCAATATCACGACATTGTTGGATCAAGGTACCAAAGTCTCTAGAGGCAGCACCAGCAATACGATCTGCTATCTCTCCATTAAGTCCTCTACGGAACTTAGAAGCCAAAAATGCAGGTGTAGGCATAGAAATACAAAAATTGGCAAACTTGGCCAGTTCATTAAACTTAGCCAAATATTCATCAACAGACATTGAGCCCTGTACCAAGCGCTCAAACTCCCCCTGCTTCCTTTCCTAAGCATCGTAGGGAAAATACCTCCCAAGAAATAACTCCTCAAAGAATGGCCACGTGATAACATGACTCTGCATCTCATAGACTTGAGAGGTGTTCATCCACCACTCGCGAGCATATCCCTCCAGCATGTACGTAGCAAACATCAGCTTTTGCGGGTCGGTACACTGCATTACCCTGAATATCTTGTTCAGGGCCTGAAGCCATCTAGCAGCAACAATGGGATCATAGGATCCATCAAATGAAGTGGCTTATGCTTACGAAAAGCATTCAGCCGATGGTTTCTCGTCTCTTGGTCTTCTACTGGCTCATAATATGGTTGCATCAGTCCCGTCAGGTGGCTCACACCCTCCATGTGGCTCAAACCATCGTGGTCAGGAATATACGTTCCTCCTCCGTCCCTATCATGGTGACTATGTGGAGATGGAGGTGGAGGTGGCGGTGGTGGCAGTAGAGGTGGTGGTGGAGGAAACTGGCCCTCATTGCGACCAACCCTCATCTCCTCCAACATGACCTTCATCATGGTCATGTTCGCCAGCCTGTTCGCCTCGAGTACATCCTCAGTAGCTTTCCGATTTGCCTCTCTCACGACATCCATCTTAGCCTGGTTGGCCACTCTAATGGCCTCCTGATCGGCTTGTCTAGCCGCCTGTATCTCAGCTAATTCAGTCAGAATAGGATCAGGCTGACCATCATTAGTCTCTCGAGTCCTCCTAAGAAGTACCATGACTCTGCACATGTTACACAAAGAATGAGTTGATCAGGCCCACACAATGTGGTCTCGCATGCATTATCACAGCAAAACCCAAAGAGAAACTCACAAGACAAATCATACAAAAAGGCATCCTGAGTTATTGCAACACATACAGGCTTTTTCGTAGAAAGTGCTCTGATACCATAAAATGTAACACTCGTGTTCACACGATGTATTAAACATACATATGGTAATAGCGCAGATAAATAAATGCGAAAGCTAACTTTTTCTTTCCAATTATGAAATCATTCATTATTAAACAAGTGGATTTACTTATACCTTTTCAAAATATCGCCTGTATATAAATTGCAATAAATAACTAACTGAATAACCTCATTATAAATAGTATCGAGTCATGGATCTACAACATGTAGACCGGACCATATCCTGATACATAAGTACAACTCAAGTCTGAAATAACATAACTGATCTCAATGTGGCATGGATAACCCTCATGCTCACCAAATAAGGCAACATAGCCAAACAATGTCTCAAATCAAATAACAATACACTAATGGGTAATATCAAGAGTCTTAATATTATAATTATAATAAAATCCTTTTAATATTATAATTGACTCTTCATATTTCTAACATTCTCTCGTCCGATTAATCATAATATACATGTTTATCTCTAATGTTAGTCATCGTGAAAGATAAATTGTCAAGTGTGAGTTATGGCGTTAGTGCACTATTAATTCAGTACATTCTCTTCCATATACTACACCACCAACAATCCATCATATAAAATCCATCATATAAAATTCATAATATAGGAAACATAATGGTCCACATAATGTCTTACAAAGACTTTCTTGTCAAAATTCATAATGTGTATACAACCATAAAATAACAAGGAAACATAATGTATGTCAGAAACACATAGGTGAGCTCAAAGTTTCTCACATCAATAATCTTTAATACAACCAAGGCCCATACTTTCAACATGTTCTTTAAATAGCTTTGGTTGTAACCCTTTCGTCAAAGGGGGGTTTGCCATCATGTGTTCGGTTCTGATGTGCATAATTGACACTCTGTTTTTGAACCTCCTCTTTAACGAAAAAATACTTTAACTCTATATGTTTGGCACCTTTAGGCTTTGTTTGGGAGTTGGTTTTAGGAGGGGAAGAAAAGGAAATGGAGGGTTTTAGAAAGTCCTTCCCTTGTTTGTGAGCTTAAAAAAATGAGGGGGAGGAATTAGGGATTTTTACTAAATCCTCAAAAACCCCCCTTCTTCTTAAAATTAAAGTTTCCCCAATTTGGAGGTTTGAGGGAGAAAATATTAAAAATTACTTATCTACCCTTAACATAAAAAAGTTAAAACTACATAAATGTGAATCATTTTAAATGTGACATTATTAGAAAAGCCTCAAATACTGACAACATTTATAAAAATAGTGATGAAATTTTTGATGAAAATCATATACGTCAAAACTAAGGACGAAATTAGAGACATAACTAGATTTTATCATAATCACTCACATAATTTTGTTAGAAATTTTAATTTTAATATAATTTGTAAAATATAATAATTATATTAATTTTAAAAAATGATAATATGGTAAAAATATCTCATTAGCCCTCCATTTTTCTCCCTTACCATTTTTTAACTCCCAAATAAGGGAAGGGAATACCCTTCAATTTTCTTCCCTTCCTTCCCCTCCCTCCCCCTTGGATCCCCTTCCTTACCCTCCCCTCCAAACTCCCAAACAAAGCCTTAGAGTATCTCTCATTTTTAGAGAAGAATATTGTTGCAGAATTATCACAATAAATTTTCAGAGTGGTCTGCTATTGGTGTCGACAACCACAAGCCCTGAAATAAAGTTCCGCAGTCATAATACATGAGTTGTGGCTTCAAAACATGCCACAAATTCTGCCTCCATAGTGGATGGAGCAACGATAGTCTGTTTTGCACTTTTTCATGATATGGCTCCTTTGGGAAACATAAACAAGTAGCCAAAGGTTGACTTTCTACTATTAAGACATTCACCAAAATCTGAATCAGTATATCCAATTACTTCTAATTCATTGGACCTTTTGTACATGAGCATGTGATCCTTCGTGCCTTGAAGGTATCTTAAAATATTCTTTGCAGCTTTTCAATGTTCCATTCCTGGATTACTTTGATATCTGCCCAACATCCCGACCGCAAAACTGATATCTTCCCGAGTACAGGTTTGAGCATACATTAAGCTGCCCACAACAGAGGCATATGGAATTGATTCCATTTCTTTCCGTTCAACATCGTTCTTTGGACATTGCATGAGACTAAATTTATCACCTTTCTGTATAGGAACAACTCCAGGTGAGCATTTACTCATATTAAATCTCTCTAGAATTTTCTCCATATATCCTTTCTGAGATAGTCTCAACAATCCTTGTGATCGATCACGAAATATTTCTATTCCAATCACATGGGACGCATTTCCCATATCTTTTATTTCAAAATTCTTTGAGAGAAAATCTTTAGTCTCACTCAATATACTCAAATCATTTGCAACAAGTAAGATGTCGTCAACATAAAGAACTAAGAAAACAAACTTACTCCCACTGATCTTCTGGTAAATACACCGATCAACAGTGTTTTCCTCAAATCCAAAAGATGTAATAATGGCATTGAACTTGATATACCATTGTCAGGATGCTTGCTTAAGTCCATATATTGACCTTTTGAGTTTACACACTAATTTTCTTTCACTTTCCATGAAAAAAACTTTCAGGTTGATCCATATAAACTTCATTCTCAAGGTCACCATTAAGAAAAGCTATTTTCACATCCATTTGATGTAGCTCTAAATCATAATGAGCCACCAATACAATAATTATCCTTAATGAATCTTTTTTCGAGACAGGTAAAAATATCTCTTTATAATCATTGCTATCTTTCTGAGTATAACCCTCGGCAACAAGTCTAGCTTTATATCGTTCGATATTACCATTAGAGTCGCATTTCGTCTTAAAAACCCACTTACAACTGACTCTTTTGAAAAATTCAGGTAATTCGATGAGATCCCAGACATCATTCTGATCCATGGATTTTAGTCCTCTTTCATAGTTTCAATCCATTTATCGGATTCTATACTTTATATGGCTTGTGAAAAAGAAACTGGATCTTTATTGATTCCAATGTCATAATCTAACCCTTGCAGGTAAACCACATCATCCTTCGAAATAGTCGGCCTACATTCCCTTTGGGATCTTCTTAATTTTATTTCTTGTGGTTCTTGTGCATTAGCATTCTACAAGTTAGCATCTGCTGGGAGTACTTCTTCATTCAAATGTTGTTCAGTGTTGTCATCTTGTTCCACAACAACTGGAACAACATTAGGGAATTTAGTAGATGGAGTAATAATTATAGGCAATGAAATATTTACCCGTCTCCTTTATTTCCATAATTTTCCTTTTAGAACTCCCACTAACTTCGCCATTCTCAATGAATCTTGCATTACCAGTTTTCATAATTCTCGGACTATGGTTTGGACAATAAAATACATACCCTTTGGACTTCTCAAGATAACCAATAAAATATCCACTAATCGTTCGAGAGTCTAACTCCCATTCATGTGAATTATAAATCCTTGCTTCAGCTGGGCAGCCCCAAACATGTAGGTGCCTTAAGCTAGGTTTCCTTCATGTCCACAACTCAAAAAGAGTCTTTTGAACTGCCTTACTAGAAATCCTATTCTGCAAGTAGGTCGCACTTTTAAGTGCATAAGTCCACAAATTTTTTTGGGTAATGAGGAGTTACTCATCATGCTCCTTACCATATCCATTAATGTCCAGTTACGCCTTTCTGCCACACCATTTTGTTCCGGTGTGCCCGGCATAGTATATTGTGCACATATGCCATGCTCTTTGAGAAATTTTCCAAATGGAACTGGACATTGTCCTGACTCATTATATTTACCGTAATATTCACCACCTCTATCTAACCTTACAATTTTTACCTTTTTATCTAACTACCTCTCAACCTCCTTAATGAATGTCTCTACGATATTTACTGATTGAGATTTTTCATGAAGCAAATAGATGTAGCCATAGCGTGAAAAATCATCAATAAAGGTAATAAAATATTTTCCCCCATTAAAAGCTGGAGTGTCCATAGGTTCACAAATATCAGTGTGTATAATCTCTAGAAGTTGGGTGCTTCTTGTGGCATCTTTCTTATTATGTTTGGTTTGCTTTCCCTTAATGCAATCCACACATAATTTAAGATCAGTAAAATCTAAATTTGGCAAAATATCATTCTTCACCAATCTCATTATTCTTTCTTTGGTTACATGACCCAATCTTCTATGCCACAAGAAAGCAGAATTCTCATTCTCTATGTTACGCTTAAATCCAACATTATAAACAACATTAAACAGTGATTCAAATAAAATCATACAAGCACAAAGTAGCACTCCTTTGGGTAGATACTACAATATACTCATCATAAGCAAATACCAAAACATTAATAGATAAAAATATTTTTCAATTAAATATATCCATTATCTTTGGATAATCAAAACATATTTAATCAAAATACTAATTTTCCACATAATGTCACTAATTATATAATATGATTAACCTTTGGGTGAATCCCTCATTTATAATAATCAGCAACGTCAATTTATCCAATTTATATCAGTAATTGGTATTTCCTAAGTACATGGATAAATGACAATTTTATGCATGTGATAACATTCTAGTTTGGCCACTTTAGTGACAAACAAACTATAGCCATAATGCACACAAATAAATGACTTTTATGTGATCTTCACACTTTTAGTTTGGCCACTTTGGTGACTAACAAACTATGACATAATGTGTGAAAATAACTTAACAAATCAATCTCATATCATAATCAAAATATTTGCATCCATAAAAATTAACAATAAGTATATATAAGACAATACAATCCATACTTCAAATATACATATTGCAGTTTTATTTTTTTATTTTTTATTTTTTTTAAACATGAATGATGCAAATCTTTATATTTAATCAAAATACTAATTTGCCACATAATGTCACTAATTATATAATATGATTCATCTTTGGGTGAATCCCTCATTTATAATAATCAGCAATGCCAATTTATCCAATTTATGTCAGTAATTGGTATTTCATAAGTACATGGATAAATGACAATTTTATGCATGCGATAACATTCTAGTTTGGCCACTTTGGTGACTAACAAACTATAACCATAATGCACACAAATAAATGAATTTTATGTTATCTACACACTTTTAGTTTGGCCACTTTGGTGACTAGCAAACCATGACATAATGTGTGAAGATAACTTATCAGATCAATCTCATAACATAATCACAATATTTGCATCAATAAAAATTAACAATAAGTATATATAAGACAATACTATCCATACTTCAAATATACATATTGAAAATTTTATTTTATATATATATATTTATTTATTTATTTTAAACATGAACGATGCAAATCTTCATACTAATGGCCATATAAAAAAAAAAAAAAAAATCATTCAACAGCAGCGAAAATCATGCGCTTATACATACCACATTATTCATAACATAAACAATGCATATTTTTCATATTCTTATCAATGTACTCACAGACATAATCATAATCTATTATGGAATTAATATCCCATCAAATATAATTATAAATTCAGACAGTGCTTCAAATCCATGAAACCCTAACCCGAAAACGATAAGTTAATTCTTTAATCAATTTAGATATCAAATCAATTTGTAATATATATTAAATAAATATATCAAATCAAATCAATTTGTAATATATATGTATACAAACCGTAACAGCAAAAGCAAATCTCAATTTATATATTGCCGCACGATTATCGAGAAAGCAAGACAAATGGCTTTGAAAATATGCAGTTTTCAAACCAGTATATATATATATATATATATATATATATAAATAAAATTAACAGGCATCCAAATTATAACGATATTCAATAGAATATGAAAATCGAAAAAAGACACAGTGATATACTTCAAAGGTATTTAACTTTCTGTATCATATGTATTCAATGACGGAAAGATGTGGGCTTAAATTTTCCTATTATATTTTCAACATTGTATCGATTCATTAATTTTAAATAAATTGCAGAAATCCCAATTTCTTAATCATAAGGAATAATTTCAAATTTCATTAATCGATCAATCAATTCAAAGATAGAATCCATTGAATATGCGTACAATATCTATAAATCAATAAGCACAATTTTGTCTTCTTGTGAATTGCAAAGATAGAATCAATTCAAGATTTGGATTCGGAAACGGTAATTTGAAAAAAAAAAAAAAAAAAAAAACCGACGTGCATTCAGAATACATGAATTCATGGATTTATATCAAAAATCATTAGGGAAAAACATAAATTTTAGAAACCCTAATTTTTTTTTTTCAAAAAATCAAGAATCCATTCATAGTTATACATGGAAAAACATGAATTCTTAAACCTCGCTCTGATACCACATGTTAGTTTGCATAATATATCATGTTCATAAATCATAAAATAAGAACATGATAAAGGATCTTGAAAATACATGATTTTCACATACACATTAGAGATAAGGACATACTCGAAAATGATGATGAAGGATTAACAGCAGTCATCTTGTCATAAATTGTGTTGGGGTAGTTTCTCTCTCTAAGCCTTATTTACTTGATATGTATTCTGACAGAAAGAATGACATTAGGGTGAAGTGGAGAAAAGACCATCCCTAATATATATTCCATAACTTATAATCTGGTACGTCCACCATATACCAAATCAATGATATGATTGAGATTAAATGTATCATAATTAATTGGGCCATATAACGTTTAATGGGTAATATCAAGAGTCTTAATATTATAATTATAATAAAATCCTTTTAATATTATAATTGACTCTTCATATTTCTAGCACTTAGAGCTTTCTACACAACTCTATGGTTCTTCTACTCCAAGACCACGAAAATGCTCTACAAGCTTGGTCTTCTTCCACAAAAATAGCTTCTTGAAGCTTCAAGTGCCAAGGAAAACGACTCCCACACCCACAACCATAGAAGTCAGCCCTCAACTCACCTCACACAGTGACAACAACTCAGAAATGAAGTGTCTTTCTCCCTCACAATGTTAGCTCACACTTAGCTATGGTGTTTTGGTGAAGAAAGAGTGGAGAAAGGTGGCCACTTGGGAATTTCTCTTGAAGAATAAGGTGGTGTCAAGGTGGAGGTCTCAAGCTTCAGAAAAGAGGTACGTAGAGGTGTAGGAATCTGACCTAAAAATCTGTGCCATTCTATATATACAAGGACTTAACTTAATCCGTCGGTATTAGCATTAATAGCTCCGCTAATTTTTTTAATCTCAAATTTTATATTCTGAACCTAGCCATTTTTCTAGGATTTGTCATATTTTTGTTATAATTTTCACAGCACTTTTTCGGTACGCGTTTTATGAGTAGCCGATATTAGTTCTGACATCAGCACTCGTTACTAAGACTCCAAACTTGATATTCCAAACCAAGATATTATTCTAGGAATATTCATACACTTATTTTAATTTTTCGGGATACTTCACTGGTACGCATTTATACCGCGAAGCAGAATCAATATTCGCACTTTTCGTCAGAAAAGCGACTTTAAGCATTATTTGACTTTCTAAATATTTATCTTCCCAAATTACGCAAACTCTTTATCAAATCCATGCTCCGGCATAGATAATCTCATGTAATTAATTATTTAACGGTGCAGGTTCTTACAAGATGCACCTGATGCTGGACGTGATGCACCTGGTGTCTGACGAGGTGTACTTGATGCCTGATGTGGTGCACCTGGTACCTGACCTTATGCCTTATGAGGTTCATGTGTGCCTGACGAGGTGCACCTGCTGCCTGACGAGATTCCTGATAAGGTGCACCTAATGCCTGACGAAGTGCACCTGCTGCCTAACTTGGTGCACCTGGTGCCTGACTTTGTTCTTGATGAGGTGCACCTGTACTTGACTTGGTGCCTGACGTGGTGTACATGGTGCCTGACGAGGTGCACTTGGGGCCTAACGTGGTGCACCTGATACCTGATGCGGTGCATATAGTGCCTAACGAGGTGTAGCGGGTGCTTGACTTTGTGCTTGACGAGGTGCACCCGATGCTAGGCGTTGTGCAAATAGTGCCTAACAAAGTGAATCTAATGCCTGACGAGATGCACCTGAGGTTGAATGTGATGCACATTGTGTCTGACCAGGTGACCTGAAGCCTGACAAGGTGCACGTGGTGTTGGACGTGGTGCTTGACTTGGTGTCTAATCTATTTTACCTGAACATAATGTTAGTCACCCATTTTATAAAGAAAATGGATGGATTGATGGACAGGTCACAACTATCGAGTTAATGGTAGTTAGTTTTTTTTTCCTGGACAAGACAATTATCTCTTTTTAAAAAATGCCTTTTAAATTATAATAGTATAATATAATTAAAATCTGATGGGATCACACAATAATAAGTAGTATCTATTAAAAAGGAAGTGGAAAATGTCAAAGTAGAGTAAAGTTAGCTTTATTAGCAATCATTTTAGATGTCTTTCCTTTGATATGAAAATTGCTACGAGTTAAAGGTTGTATGAAAAATGTAAAATAAAATTACTTTCGAGCTTCACAGTATTTTATCAATAAGTTTTTTTTTCTTTTTTTAATAATGTTAGTTAACATGCATTTATCATTTTATTTGCAAAGTTTACATAAATTTAATTATTTTTATTATCTTCTTTCTTTTTCTTGATCTAATGCTTGTTTTCATTTGTTAAGTGGAATAGATGTGTTTAATTTTAATGTATTCTAAATACAAATAATACATATTAATATTTAATAGTTTACTATTATATTATTTAAAAAATTTAATAACGGTTATGTAATTATATTTATTAAATAATGTAATAATGCGAGAAAGATTATATTTATAAATTATTATCTTATAATATTTTAAATTATTTTTTATTTTTATATCAAAATTAAATCAATAACGCTTATACGATGTTATTTTATAACTTTTTTTTGGTAAACATTTTATAACTTTTAATTTGATTGTAATTGAAATTTTTTTACAAAAAATGGTAAACAAAAATAAGAAAAACCTTTTTCTTGAATATATTATTTGAGAACAATATAATTTTTTACTTATATTTTATATAAATTAAACTAAAAATCATTACTCTTTTCATCAACATAAAGAGACTCAGAGCTCCTAATTTTTAAATAATCAATATTTAAACAAGCAAGGGCGACTAAGAGAGCGAATGTTCGGCTGTAATCAAGCATGGTTTCTTCACCATGATTTCTGGTGGATTAGGCGGTGTAGGTGAGACCGTTAATGCTAGGAAAAGATACATCAAACAATGCATGGCAATCATGGGAAGACTAACCACCAAAGCTAAGGACCCCAATCAACCAAAGAAATCAAAAATCGTGTGGGACGAAGATGAGCTGGAAGGAATAATCCCTAGACACAACAACCCTCTTGTCATCCAAGCGATAATCACCAACTTTGGCGTCAACCGAGTATTTGTTGATCACAGTAGTTATGCAGATGTCTTGTTCCTACCCTGCCTTGAAGCTTTAGGATACACCCTCAAAGATCTGAAATCAGTCATAGGCGAGCTATCAGCCTTTAACGCGACCATCACCAAGCCTTGGGAATGATTGAACTGAGGTTCTCCTTAGGAATGCCCCATAGCTCGAAGTCTGTCGATGTGCAGTTCCTGTTACTGGACACCCCATCTGCCTACAGTGCCATCATAAGGAGAAGGGTGTTATCCACCTTCAATGCCAGTATCTCTCATCCTCACTTAACCATGAAATTCGTGGCCAAAAATAACAAAGTGGCCACAATACGAGGAGACCAGAAGATAGCCAGAAGCTGCTACAACATCAGCCTTCGCCCGACATTGGCGGTTACCTTTCAGGGTAACGAAGAAAAGGCTGAAAGAAGCAAACCAAATCAACCTGAAAGCTAAAAAAACGCAAAATCCATCAGCAGAGCTACATGGTGGATTTTGACGCCAAAGATGATCCCCAGACGTACCCCTGATGGAGCACTTGAACACCTAAATCTCAGTGACACTAAATAGAAAGCTACAACTATTGGAGCGACAATAACCCCCGAGTCGAATAGCAAGCTCCTCTGAGACAACAAAGATCTCTTCGCATGGAAATCATCAAACATGCCGGGCATTGTCCCTGACTTTTGCTACCGTAGGCTATCCGTTGATCCTAAAGCAAAGCCAGTCACCCATAAGAAAAGGAAGGTCAGACCGCCATAAAGTCATTGATGCAGAAGTTAAATGATTATTTGAGGCAGGATTCATCAGAGGAATCAATTACACCACTTGGTTAGGCAACCCTGTCCTGGTCAAGAAGCCTAGCGTAGCCTGGAGGATGTGTGTCAACTACACCAACCTGAATAAGGTGTGCCCTAAAGATACTTACCCTTCCCCAAGTATTGACCAGCTCGTTAACAATGCGTCTGAATTCAAAATATTGTCTTTCATGGACGTATACTCAGGGTACAATCAAATACCGTTGTTTAAAGAAGATAAACATAAGACTGATTTTATCACACAGGACGCCACCTACAGCTACACCATGATGCCTTGTGGTCTTAAAAACACTGGAGCCACGTACCAGAGGATGATGAACAAGGTGTTTAAGGATTAGATCGGCTAGATTGTCGAGGTTTACATTGATTATATGATTGCAAAGTCACCCTCATAAGAAGATCACTTGCAACATCTAGAAGAATTGTTTAGCCAGTTAAGGAAACACAATATGTTGTTAAACCCCAGCAAATGCGCCTTTGGAGTACCGGTAGGTAAATTCTTTGGTTTTATGCTAACCGAGAAGGATATTGAGGTTAACCCTAATAAGTGCAAAGCGGTCCTAGAAATGAGAAGTCCTTAGACAATCAAAGATGTCCAGCAACTTACCAGTCGGATTGTTGCCCGGTCTCGCTTCCTGGCAAATTTTGCCCACAAATCCCTTCCCATCTTCGCCTTGCTCAGAAAAAGGACGAATTTTGAGTGGTCGGACGAATATGAAAAGGTTATCCAAGAATTCAAGACGATATTGGCTTCCCCACTAGTTTAACAAAACCATCTGACGGTGAAACTTTGTATTTGTACCTGACGATCAACATTGAAGCCGTGAGCGTAACCCTAATCAGAGAATCCAAAGCCGACACATAGAGACAAGTCTATTTTGTGAGAAAAGTCCTGCAAGGTTCCAAACTGTGTTATCAACAGTTGGAAAATGTCGCACTCGCCCTAGTTTTTGCCACTAGGAGATTGGGACCGTATTTCAAGTGCCATTTGATCGTCGTCAGGACCAACCAACTGATTGATAAGTCCTTATTTCACTATGTATTAAGGGTTAAATTAAGAAATTAATTAAATTAAATTCAACCACAACACATGAAAAATTATGATATAATTGTTGATTCACCTTCAAGAATATTCTCATGAAATTAATGTGTTTTGTAGGAATTTTTCTTATTAAAGAATATCAATTGCAAAGCCCTGCAAATTCAAAACTTTATGGCACTAATCTCTCTAACATTTGGCACCAAAATTCTAAGAGGCGGCACAGCAACCAAAGTGGCACCAATCTCTCTAGCAAAATAGCGCCAAAGGTGCCAAATTTTCAAGCATTATGTGAATTCACAAGCCCCAAAAGCTGAGTAAAGCTAAAAGCGCCAATTTCTCACACAAGTTGGCGCCAAAGGCGCCATTGAAGCGCCATTGAAGCTAGATTTACAAAAGATTTGATTTCACGCTGAATATTTGATTTCTAAAATAAAACAAAAAGAAATTTTTTGTTTTATCAATAAGAAAAAGACAATCTTGGAGGAGGAATCATATATGATGGCTGTGATATCTTGTATTATAAAGATTTAATTGAAGATTTAATTGGAGATTAGAAAGGAAAGTTTCTCTTTAATATAAAAAAGGGAATACTTTAGAAAAAGGGGAGGATTCTGGCTAGAGAGAGATTGAAGGCTGGAATGGAGACTGAAGAACGCTCAGAGAACTCAAAGATCAGAGACAGTGAAGAACTAAAAGAGGATCGAAGCGAAAATGTGGAGATTCAACATCATTCTTCATCCAGGAATTTACATTAATTGTCTTTTAATTTTCTTTTGACATTTTTTGTTAAAGTCATACATTAATATGTTTGGCTAATTTTCTTAGTAGTTAGGGATATAGATCCAATGATTACTCTTATTTGATTTAAATTGTTTTTCAATAAAACTATGTCTCAATTGTTATGTGTTTATCCTGATTTATTTATTTAATTTCTTATATGACATGATCAACCATATAGGAATAAAGAGGATAAAATTCTAAATAGAAATATTTAGGATTTTTTTTTTTTTTTGTAAATAAATATTTAGGATTTTAATCGGACTAGGATAAATATCAATTTTTGCTTGTTCTAGATATAGACTTGTGAGAGTTGCAAGCATGTGAGATTCATTGCATTTAATGCTTAATCTAATAAGGATTTATAAGAAATTAGGATTCTAACTAGGTTACAGGGTTAAATAACTAAGACATTAGGGATTTAACCAATTAATAATTAGATGATGAATCGTTTGATAATAAGAGGGCTAAAATTTTATTGAATTGATTTAATTAACTTAAGGGGAATCAGAGGTGAAGTAGATCCTACCTGCGTTTTTATTCTTGAATTTAAAACTCATTTTTTGTTTTAAATTAGCCTTTTAAATAATTTCTTCTACTGTAATCTATATTTAATTTTTAATTAAATATTGATTACCTGCGAAAATACTTTTGATTTGTCTAACTTAGATAAAAACGGTGAAACTATTGCTTGAATTTAGTTCTCGTGGGAATGATGCTTTTGCTCATTCACTTTATTACTTGTACGACCGGTATACTTGCCGTATTCGCAACACCGATTAGACAGGTCTTACACAAACTCAATCTGGCCGAACGGATGATGTCTTGGGCGATTGAATTATCTGAGTACCAGATCAATTACGAGCCCAAAACAGATATTAAAGCTCAAGCTCTGGTAGATTTCATTGCAGAAATGACCTACATGCCAAGGCTCACTAAAGTAAAGAACCCAGAAATGGGGCATGCCTGGAAACTTTTCATTGATAGATCCTCAAACTCTAAAAGGTCTGATGCTGGCATCATCATCGAAAATTCAGATGACATGGCAGTGGAACATTCTCTCACCTTTGATTTTATCACCACCAATAACCAAGCAGAATATGAGGCCATCATTGCAGGCCTTACCCTAGCCAAAGAATTAGGTGTTGAACACCTCAAAGTTTTTAGTGACTCTCGATTGGTGACCTTTTAGATAAGTGGCAAATATCAGACGAAAGGTCCCCTAATGGCCAAATATTTTAAAAAAAGAAAGAGTTGTTCAAAAGCTTCCAAAGCGTTGAAGTGGAACACATTAGGTGAACAAAAAATGCAAGAGCTAACATATTAGCCAAGCTGGTGAGCACCAAAAGAACAGGGAACAACCGATCGGTTGTTCAACAAAACCTCCCCACTTTTTGCTTTGTAATGTTATCTCAGACGTTGCCATAGAAGCCATTGAAGAAACATGGACGACCTCAATAATCGACTATCATTCAGAAGGAGTTCTACCTTCCGACCAAAAAGAGGCAATGAAAACAGTGAGGAGGAGCGCCAATTTTTCCTTGATTGAAGGCCGCTTGTACAAAAATGGATTTTCACAACCACTTTTGAAGTGATTAAAACATGAGGAATTTGAGTATGCACTGGAAGAAGTTCATGAAGGTCTTAATGGTCATTACCTAGACGGGCGGTCACTTGCTAGAAAAGCTTTCAGGGCAGGCTTCTATTGGCCGACCACGGAGAAATATCACACAACCACATAAAAATGCTAAAGACACGCAAACATGCATCGGGCACCTCCTAAAGAGATGACAACTATCATCTACCCATGGCCTTTCTACAAATGGGGAATGGATTTGCTTGGACCATTCTCGAAAGCAGCTGGTCAAGTTCAATGGACTTTTTCATATTGGAATCCAGTTCTTCCTTAGTTGTTTCAACCCCTCAATAGTCTTCGAAAGCCCATCATTAGCCTACGCAAGCCTTTTAATCTTCGCCTCACGCTCCTTGTTAGCTTTCTTTAAAGAAGCCTGGCCATCCTCAAGGGTCTTCTACTCAGATTCAAAGGCTTTCTTCTCATATTCAAAGGCCTTCTTCTCATATTCAAGAACCTTCTTCTCAGATTCGAGGACACTGATGTTTTTCCCAAGCTTACTGATCTCAACGATAAGCTCTTCAACCTTACGGTTCAACAAAACAATCTTTTCGTCTCGACCAACACACTAACAACCACAAGCCAAAGCCGCCTCCTTTAAAGCCAAGACCCAAGCACACTAACTACTTACGACCGACATGAGGAGGTTCCTCATTAATCACCCAGTCACATCTAAAATTGTGGTCATATCCACAGAGGAAGAAACATCTCCCTTAACTTGGTATCCCTTTGTCGACGGAGTGATATCCACCATTTTGGTAAAATAACTCTTATACATGAAGAAAGATACGAAGCCATAGCTTTCTACCCAGTCGATAACAAACCTGGTCGTCCTCAGAGACATTGTTCAACCCCCAGGAATCCTCATTCTCACTATTTGCCGCAAGTCGGAAGTTTCCCTCCGTTTAATATGCCTCGCTCAAACCTGACACATCTACATACGACGACATTGTCATTCGAACTTCATCATTAACCTAACTCATCGCTAGTAATCGCTCTGGCCACTGACCACTCCATGACTGCTAAAGTATAGGAGACCCTTCAACAAGCAAACCTAGGAAGTTGAAGAAAAAGAAGATCAGAATTACCCCCAGAACCCCAAAGACTCGAACGCACCAATATGACTGACTCAGCCCTATCCTCTGAAACACTGCATCCACCAACCAAATTTGTCTCCCTCAACTCACCCACTGAACCCCAAGTAACAAGTAATCAAGCCATAATACTAAAGCATACCTAAAGAGTCAGAGGAATCAGAACAAGTTGAAGAGGAAGAACTAGTGTAGTAGTTAGAATAAGTCAGAGACCTGGGCCATCAAGCCGATGGCTCCTTGTATAGCTTTAAATCCCAGGAAATTGCATCCCAAATGTCGTAGCAAGTAAGTCGAGCATCCTCCGGGTGATATCTCCCTGCTCGATTGTCCGTCAACTCATCATACTTTCGGCGATGAAAGGACTTGGAAATAGGACAGACATAACCAACCGGACCAGAAAGAACGATTGGTAGATTAGCTGGCCGACACACCATTTGCAAAGGATGATTCCCTGGGTCCAGATTAATGTTGCTAACAAGACAGACTGCACGCCCGCTACCAAATACTGAACGACTAACAAGACAATGTTTTCGCCCATTCCCAGAACGGGCTTCACCTCGCCTAAGAGATGTACAGCCAGACTCACCAACTTTTCGACTGCTAGTGCGCCCAGAGGGTTTACTTGGGCGACCATACCCACTAGCTTCACCAAGACAAGGAATAAAAATACCAGAACCTCTGGACGACAAGACTCAAGAGATCTCTTCTTTAGAGAAACCCAGCAACTTTGCAATTCTACCATGGGGCAGAGACTCTACATCGGGCACCAAAGCACCGTAGGTACTAGCACCAAACTCGTCCCCCCCATGGCAAGCATTGCACATTTCGTCCCCAATCACTACATCATCAAGAGCATTGGGATCAAAATCAAACTCTTCCACTTTTACTTTTTCCTCGAACTCTTTCATTTCCTCTGTTGACAACTCCTCTATTTTCACCATCTCAAGCAACCACTCAAAGCTAACAGACTACAAGAAGACTCTACCCAAAGCTCAACCACAAATAGCAGCAAGACAAAAAACAAGAAATCAAAGGAAGACAACACGAGAACAAGTGCAGAAGTACACCTATTGGTGAAGACAAAGATGATATGAAGAAAAAACTTGAAAGAAAACCCTCCGTGGAAATATAGACCAACCCTCCAGAAGCGGCAACTGAAAGGAAAAAGAAGAAGCGCAGAACTAGAAGGTGATAAAGACCTAAAAGCATGAGAAGAAACAGAAATTTGAGGAGAATAAAAGAGGCGTGAAGATAGGAAGGTTCTGAGAAATGTTGATAACTCAAAGTTTAGAAGATGAAGAAGATGTTTAGAAACGTCCACAATGCAAAAGAGAACCCCTTTAAATAGAATTCCAAAGAACAACGCTAAAATCACCTACCGTCAGATTCAAACAACCGTTCAAATTCAACGGATCAGATGAGGGTCAAGACCGTAAAGTCACCAATGACAAGACAGCTCCCACAATACCTCCCCTCGTTAAATATGGCACGTCCTATCGCATTTATTGTTTGCATGAAAAATAAAGTAATTGTCACAGTCGTCGTGGTATGTGCCCAAAAAACGAATAATATTCCCTATTCAAGAGTCTACATGTAGACACTATCAACAACCAAGCAACAAAATCTGCCGCAAGTACAATACATTATTATCGGTCGCCAAAAGAAGGCCGGTCAAAAAACAGGCAAACAACACGTACTGAGATACGCCCGAATCGGCATGAAACCCCCTTACAAATTAAAATGTTAACTGCCACCGTAGACCGCCAGACTCCAATTGATGACTGTCATTTTGAGTGTCACTTTGGCCCCGCACAAGCACACTAAACTCCCGATCAGCACACTCATCTCGGTACCAAGACTTTGCTTTCTACCGAGCTGGGGTGGGCTTCTATTCTGGCTGGCTCAATTCTGCTGGTCCAATAAGGCTAGCCCACTGTCAAGAGACTATGCCACCTCAACCCTACCAACCCTGCTATGTCAGCATTGTTGTCGTTTGCGTTGTTGCCAGACATCCCAACGTGAGACATCAAAATGTCTTGCGTTGGAGGACTCCCCCATCCCTTTTGCCTCCTCAGGCACCCAAAATACTTTCATGGGGACTCTCCTTTCACTTTCTCCCATGCACGAGAGTTGTTGTCAACAATGCAGTAACAACAAAGTGCCTTTCCCCTGCAAGGCCATGCTACATTGGCACTTTCTTATAATAGTTGACTTTCCTCTCCCTCTTTGCACCATGGGACCTATAAATACCCCCTTAACTAGCATTACATGACACAAATGTTTTATGAACCGTTACCCTACCACTTTGGAGAACAATTGTAGCCACTTAAACATCCCCCCCCCCCCCCCCCCCCCCCCCCCCCCCCCCCCCCGGTATACATAGCACTTGAGATTACCTCTCGTAACCTTGGTCCATATCATTGTTGTGAAGGGCACCCCTATATCAATTACTACACCCTTCTAGGTTACATATTTGGCTCTCACCTTGCCAACAGTTCAAGTGGCGACTCCATTTGTTTAATTCAACGTCCAAAGGACATTTTAGAAATTTTTCATGTCATTACATGGCGTTCAAAATAACGAAAGCACCAATGTTACGTTCTCAATTACCAACCAACTTCTGAGCGGCAGAAGTGAAAAGCTAAGAAAGAAGAATTTAAGAATCAAAACAATCTTATTACTTTCATTGGTACATCAATCTCCTCCATACTATTATTTATACAATACATTGTACCTACAATTCACTGTATCTACTCTACAGATTATACTTTTACGTACCCCAACAACCTATCTTTTATTCACGTGACATTATAACCTAATTCTATCGTAAGAGATTCGCATGAATTTACTTAAATACCAGTTAATTTTGCTGGAAAACAAAAACATTATGAGTTGAAACGAAGCATTATAACCTAGAGGAAGGTCGATGGGGGACAATTATATTTTTTAACTCTTTCCTCAGTATCTTTCCCGCTGCATTCTTTGGTATAGAATCGACAAAAGTTACATGCCTTATTTTCTTGTACGGTGCAACCTGCATCCACGAGCAAATTACAATATATATATATATATATATATATATATATATATATATATATATATATATATTTCCATTCAATATGCAAACTAGAAGGACATGTATCCACAATGGATGAAAACTTAAAATCTCAATGGAACAAAAAAATAAAGTATATATGGGAGTTCACCAGGAAAAAGAAAATGGTATAAGAGAAAAGCACCTGTTTGGCTACAAAATCTATTATTTCTGCTTTGCTCAGGGAACTTCGAGGCTGTCTTACCACAAAAGCCATGGGCACTTGACCAGCATCTTCATCAGGGTATCTGTTCATGATGTTTAAAGGTTATTCATTCTTTCGTAGATAGCATAAATTAAACTCGTGTCTTTCTGAATTGTGAGTTCCGATCTAATTTATTAAACTTTTTTAATAATTATTTTCTTTATATATATTATATGAAAATATGAAAGAGAATATACATTATTTTATAAATATTTTGACCTAAATATGTTTCCTAGAAACTAATTTTTCAGTAAAAATAATTTTACACTCAAAAATTTTCTATAAAAGAAAGAGCAGAAAATATTTTTTCAAAAACTTATTATTTAGTTTTTCTTGTGGTAAATGTCATTCCTTTTCTTACTCAAAGGATTTTAAGCTGTAACAATTGATTAGAAATACTTTTTAACTATTACATTAAACTTATATATTTTTTTAATCTTTTGGCACCGATTAATTTCTTTAAAAATTATATCAAACACTAAAACATATTTTCTGAAAAACCATTTTTCATAGAAATTAAAAAAAATCAAAAGATAAGTTATTACGGAATAACTGCAGCGTCGTTTATCTCTGGGTGAGACTGGAGCAATTGTTCTAACTCTGCAGGGGCCACCTAAAATAAGTAATAAAAAATACTAAATTCGTCAGAGCTTTGTACAAATTAGTTAGATTAAATATCATATAGCATAAAAATAAGGTATTGATACATAATTCATAACATTGGAAAAACAAAATAAAGTTTATAGGTTTAATTTTTTCCACAAGTTCGAGATAAAATTATCTTCAACGATCATGCGCAAAGAAATGGGTAAAGCTATTTGAGAAGAAGAGAGAAATAAAAAAGATGAGTCATCCACTCTCCTATATATGCACAAAATAACTTCATCTCTAACTTGACGGTGAAATATTAATCCCAAACACTTTTTTTTTTTTTTTATAGTGTTACATTTATTTGAAAGTGTTTAGTTATTATTCTTCTCATAAAAAATTTAAATTTTATACATATTTTTCCATTTACAAAGTTTTTAAGCTTTATCTCAAAACGTACAAAGTATTAGAAACTAACATAAAAGTACACTATTTTGGCAATCATGCATCACTTCCACTTGGATGGAAGAACAAGAGAACCAGATAGATTAATTACCTGGTAGCCCTTGTATTTGATCAATTCTTTCAACCTGTCTACAACATACATGAAACCTTCATTGTCGAAATAGCAGAGATCCCCTGTCCTTAACCACCCATCCCCCAAAGTTGCTGAAGTTGCTTCTGGGTCACCTACATAACCTATCCTAACACCATACACAAAAACAATAATATTCCATTTTAATGGAAATAATCTACATATTACTATTACTTTAGTTTAACAAAACAAAACACAAATGACAAGTAATAATACAATTGTATCAATCTCATGAAAGTGCATGCCTTTCATAATTGGAGGTCCTCTAAGCCAGAGTTCCCCCTGTTCACCAGGAAACATGGCCTCTCCTGTGTTGGGGTTCACTATTTTTGCTTCCATCCCTCCTATCAGTCTTCCTGTTGTTCCTGGCCGGTTAGTCTCATCGGGACCCATTGTTCGGATAACTCCAGCCGTTGATTCAGTTAACCCATATCCCTATAATATTTCAGATTCTCTCAGTTTATTTTTACCTGTAACTTATAAAAAAAATTAAACAAAAAAATATGTACGTTACTATTCTTCTAACTAGTTTTTTTTTTAAAATAAATAAATAAGGAATATTTGTTCTTGTCCATTGTTTTATCTCCCCCTAGAGCTTCTTATATAATTATTTAATTTGACGGTTTAATATATTTATTTTTTAAATATCAAGGTGTCCGGTATTAGACCCGTTTATTTTTATTTTTATTTTTTTATACAAGTGAAAATTGAACTCATAACTAAATACAATTTACTTAAACCCCTCACCACTAGATCAAACTTAGTGATTTTTTAAATTTCACCCTTTACAACTCTCACGAATTAAACTCGCGTAGTTACTAGACCAACAATTCTTGAGTATAACTTAATATTTTGGAAGAGATTATATTTACTATACCCAAGTAAGTTTATCACCTCTTACTATCTCTCTTATAAATGTAGGATTAAATCAAATCTATGATTGTTATTTAGTATAGTTTTTTTTCTCTCTCATCTTTCCCTTTGCATCATGTTTTACTGACCACTATATAACTAAGGGAATGATCCGTTTACAAACATTTTTTACAAATGACACTAAGTATGACCGGTCATACAATCTTGATAAAAGTATAACCGGTCATACTTAATGTAATTTGTAAGAGTTTGTAAATATAACTTTTTCCATATAACTATTATAAAAAAGATAAAAAAAAATAATAAACTTAATTAGTGATAAGTAAATCCTTCGCAGTATATTTTATAATATATTAATATTTATTTAACATTATTAAATCAGATTGAATATAATAATAATTACATAAAAAATTAATATGCAAATATAGCTGTTCCGGATAGGCCCACTGAGCTCAAGCCCAAGAGCTCAAACTAATCAGAGATCCAAGACCCTCTTACCCAAATTCATATTCCAACTAACGCAATATGCCAAGGACCTAGATTATGGGGCTATAGGTCATGAGCCGGAATCGTGAGTTTAAACCCTCCATCCTTTCGCGCTCACTCATAACCACGATCCCTATAACTGCTTGGTAATACCACGTTTGCTGCAACTCCCATGATCCTCTTCTATAACCGCTCAGAACAAGTACTATAAATACATCTATAATAACAAAGGAATGACACTTCAAATATCTCGCATTCACCCATTCGCACATAGCTGATACATTCAATTAAGCCCATATATACCAGACCTTGCTCTCTATCAACTTCCCTTAGACATTTACCCATTACCTTTTACCATAGTTACTGTTCAGTCATAACAATATCATTTTATGATAGTATAAAAAATAATTACAGTATTTGTGGATGAAAATAAAACTTGAGGCTGAGCTTACAAAATCTTAAAACTAATTCAATATATCCTGACTTTCCAAAAAAAAAATTCAAATTCAATATATCCTGGTAAAATAGTGTGACGCAAGATAAAAATGAAGTTAATATTTGAAAATTGTTTATTACACGTCAATAAGAAGTCTCATATGCCCACATTACTATAGTTGGTAGTACGAGAATACAACTATAAAAGTGTAATCTGAACCATTGTTGTTAAATCTGGCCCGACCCAGACGGGTCGATCCAAATTCCGTTAACCCGATTGGGTGACCGGTTTGGGTCAGCTTTTGGACCGGACAAGTAATCAACCCCCAACGACCCGCACGACCCGCTGGATTTTTACCGGGTCCCGTTGACCATTCGGGTTTTGTGAAACAGTTCGGGTCAGAGTAAAAAAAAAAAATTTACAAAAATGAAAAATCACACAATAAGTGAAAAAAATAAAATTGTTACGAAATCAATCCCTAAAGTTTACGAAATCCCTAAAGCCTAAACCGTGCGAAATCCCTAATCTTTTTCGTCGCCGCAGCGTTGCTCTAGGTTTCTTTGTCGCCGCCATGTCGCTCTAGGACCCAAGTTGTCTTCCTGTGTTCATTTTTCAAGATTTGGGATTTTTTTCTGAAATCTTTACATATGCATCCAGTGAGCAAGAAAAATTAAAGTTTCTCAAGTTGCACTGAGATGCTGATTTTTCATATTTATATACATATAATTATATATATATATATATATATATATATATATATAATACATATATATCTGAGTCAACCGGTCCGACCAGTGACTCACCGGTTCGACTAGTGACCCATTAATCTAGTACCTCGACCGAGTTGATATCCGGTCCGGTTTAACAACACTGATCTGAAGAAACAAGACCAACTTCACTGTAAAAATTATGTATAAACGGATATGTATGTAGTATGTACTGTTATTCTTGAGATTATGATGTAATCCTAATTTTTGTTTCCACATATTTTTTTAAGAAAAAACATCTATCCTTTTAAAGGATATAAGTTTATATCCTTTTAGATCTTAACCGTTAATTTCCGTCCATCAACGGTTATAATCTATTATGCCAAACTTAAAGGGCCAAATTGATTATTAATTAATTAATAATTTTAATCCAATAAATTATAATCGTTGATGGACGGAAATCAACGGTTAAGATCTAAAATGATATAAATTTATATCATTTAAAAGGATAGATGTTATTCCCATTTTTTTATTAAATAATTTTATATTTTGATGTAATCCTAATTTATTTCATTGTATAGTTTTATTTTTAATTTAGATATTATACATTTTCCTTAAAAAAAATGCAGGAAAATAAAAAAGAAGTTTCTGTTCAAGTTGTGAAGTTTAAAGTAGGAAGTTTCAACAGAAACCTGGACTAGCAATACTCGAGGGAATTTTAATTTGAAAGCCGCAACGGTCTCCTTTCCCAGCGGAGCGCCGCCACAAGCAACGCCCTGCAACGAACTCAAATCGTGCCCCTCCGTCACTCCGTTTTTGCTCATCGCCACCACTACCGGCGGCGCTGCCACAAGGTGAGTCAATCCGAATCGCTCCACCGCGTCCAGCATCTTCCCTAAACCGAACCTCTCCATCACCAGCACCGTATCCATCATAGCCACCGACCTCAAGCAGTACGTGAAACCATACACGTGAAAATACGGCACCGTATAGAGGTACACAGCGGGGCTCTCCGTCCGCACTCGAACGGCGTCGTATCCCGCCACTGTCGCCATCAAATTCCGGTGCGTGAGCATCACGCCTTTCACCTTCCCGGTGGTCCCGGACGAGTACAAAACCGCCGCCACGTCGGATTGGCTCACCTCCACGCCGCCACGTGGGATTGAAGCCGCGGTAGTCGTTGTGAGCGAGTCGAACTCGGGCGAGTCGAGGAGAATCGTTCCGAGACGGAGTTTTGGGAGCTTGGGTGCGGAAAACGACGTCGCAAAGGCGATGACAGGTTCGCAGAGGTTGAGGAGGTGGGAAATCTCGGAGCGCGTGCTGATTGGGTTTGCGGGAGAGACGACCACGCCAATAGAGAGTAGCGCGAAGTAGAGGATCGGAACCTGTATGAGGTTTGGGGAGAGAATGAATGCGGTTTGGCCTTTGGTGAGTCCATAGAGTGTGGTGAGGTTGGTGGCCAGGGTTTCTGAACGCTGGATCAAGTCTGAGTAGCTGAGTTGGTGACTCGTGGCTGAGTCGACGAGTGCGATAACCGAGTCGGACCAGGGCGAGTTGCGGCGGAGGGAGAGGGTGTATGCCGCGGCGGAGATGTTGGCGTGAGGCGGAGGAAGGTTGAGTGGGGGCTTAAGGCTGTGGAAGGTTCTAGAAGCAGTGTTGAAACCGCTTTTTGGATCCACGAGGTTGGTGGCGTAGCTTCCAGTTTTGTCTTCCATGTTAATGGAATTTTTGAAAAGAGATTAACAGGAGAAAAGATAAGATTCCCACTGTGGTGTTGACAGAGTACTGCATCATGAATACATCTTTTTAAGGCGAGTAATTTTTTTTTTTTTTTTTTTTTTGTATAAGACAAAATTAAATTTTTTTTTAAAAGATAAATATAAATTTGTTAAATAAATAGGTCTTGTTCAATTTTGTGACTCAAAATTGTTTGTCGTTATATTAGCGTAAGTTTTTCAAGTTAGGTTCCAGTCATTTTCACAGAGGGGTCGAATGACCTGATATTATAAAGTAAATATTAATATTGTACATATAAAAATCCAAAGACAGCAATTTGTGGGACAGTCTGTGTAAACGTTACATGCCATGTGAATAAAATGCTAAGTAATTGTCTGGCCAACCAAAAATTGAGAATTGTAATATGATAATAGAAATAATATTTTATTGTATAGGCATTTCAAAATGTTGGTTCACCTAAACTAGTCCTGGGAAAACTTCTCACAAAACATACACAAGTTTGGAATAACTTTTATTAGCAACACAAGTTTATTGTGAAACTTGTTTCCATGCTTTCTTTATATTGAAATAACAAAGGCGCCAATACTGTGATAAAATTAAGGGATTCAAACTTCTCCTCTTCCAGGAAAAGTTTCGATTTTCCTGCATAGAGAAAAAGTAACAGAGCCCAAAATTAAAAAAAATAGAGTACGGAATTCGAAGGGAGAGCAACGTAAGAAAACAGTTCTCTAGCATTAGGATAAGAGTTTTTCCATGAAACGGGTGTTTGGTAGGAGGTAAAAAAAAATTTCTGAAATAAATGATATGAAAAAAATTAGTTACCTATATTTGGTAAGAGGTGAAATAAAAATATGACTGGAAATTTTTTTTTCCCATAATTTATTTTTCTATATAAAATGATTGGGAAAGATTATTATCAATGGGGTGGAATTATTATTTTTTTCATGTGATGGAAAAATTAACACATCAATAAAATAAACTCAATATTCATGGAAAAAATTTGGCCTATCACCCAGGAAAAAAAAAATTCATCATATTTTTAAAAATTATTTTTTTCTGATAAAAATATATAACTCCTCACCAAACACCCGTAAAGAATAGGGGCATTTGCTGGTAACAAATGGGAAACGTTTTCCTTTTGAAAAATGTTTTGTTAAAAATTGCTTTTGGGGAAAAAGAAAGAAATAAAAAGGAAAGAGCACAGCAAAGGGAAAACCGATATATGGCAAAGGCAAAGGTCGCAATCGAGGGTTGGGTGTCATCACGAATCAAAGACGTATCTGTTTATCAAATGGCGGTAGTAAAAAAAAGTGACGTATATGAAAAGGAAATGATCTCGTTTAATCTTCGTATATTATTTTTGGAAGCAATTTAAATAATTTTATCTCTAATTTATTCCGTACTTCATATTAGTTTTACAGCTAATTTAAAAAGTCAAAATTTATAAAAATGCCGAGAGAATTAACTCACTTTAAAAAAAAAATAAGTTGGTTAACATAAAAAAGAAAACACGTATATGTGTCCTAATGTGAGTAAGTACATCAATGTGAAGCCACCTATATTTCTGTTTTGGTGCATAATAAGCTTTTCGAACTTAATATATATATATATATATATATATATATATATATATATGGTGTTTATATTTTTGCAGCTGTGTTGTATGTGCAGTAATCAAATATTTGTTATATATATATATTTGAAAGCATTAAATGCAGGGAATCATAACCATACAAAGGATGAAAACATTAAATGCGGAGAATCATAACCATACACCTGTCGTTGCTGTCCGTAAAGCAACGACAAGTGTATGGTTATGATTCCCCACATTTAATGCTTTCATTTTTTGTATGATTATGATTCCTCGCATTTAATGCTTTCAAATATATATATATATATATATATATATATATAGCAAGTATATGATTGGTGCACGCACAGCAGCTGCAGAAATGTAAATCTCATATATATATATATAAGGGAGGGTTACGTTTACAACTTTTTTTGTTTACAACTCTTACAACCTCAACTATGTTCTCCCGGGAGAACAAAATATATATATATATATATATATTGATTTTATGACTTTCCCTGGCTTTCTTTGGACAAAAAATTATATTTTATATTTTACAACTTGGCTTCTGGTTCTACGCAAGCATCCATTATTAGCATAATTGTTATATTTTGCCAACTGCTGGTACATTATAAAGATTGTTCGGATGTATTAAAAAAAAAAAAATTGTTCGGATCGATAAATACTTTTTGTTTTCTATTTCTTTGGGACTTTTTTCTTACTTATGTTGGTCAATCACTCTATAGAAGCCTATTGAATTTTATTCAGAATTAAAATTAATTACAAGTTTAATTGAAGCGGTTTCTTACATTAAACAACTAAATTAAAAGCTAAAATAGATTAAGGAAAAGAGCTCTCGTATTTGTAATGCAAATGCAGCTAATTTTGAATATTGGTAGAGAAATATAAAAATTATTTTAACTTAAAAGTTTAAGCTACTAAAGGATCGTTAATATTTTTTATATTTCTCTAACATATTCTTTTACACAAGTTTTTTAAGTTTGAAGTGTGAATATTAAACATATCCTTTTTTTTTATCTTGTGCTGGCCTAATTTCACTAGAAAGTGAGAGCGGAGAGTGTAACAGCCCATTGTACATTGGTGTTGTTAACATTGATTATGATATTAAACACAGTTACAATCACAACAATTTATTTAAAAATATGAGTAAACTTTTTTCTTTTCATTACGTATGCAATTAAAAACAACCATAAAACGTAATGATGCCAACTGTGATCGTAACTGAAATCTAAACATGGAAGTAATATTATAATTGCTTAACTATCATACAATACTTATTTTAAGTTACCAAGAGGTTCCCAGAAACTAACTTAGCATAAAACTCAACTTTACAACTTTTCTAAAACAGAGTACCTTTCTGTTTTCTCAATACTGGGCATGATTCACTCATCATTAATCTCTCATCTTTTATTATGTTAAACTAGACTCTTTCACCTTTTCAACAAGGTATCACATGCCTCATTTGGAGTTCTCTAGCTCCAGTTATAACCGTTTGAAGTTGGACAGGCAAAGCTGCCAACCAACCCCAAACAGGGCACCAAACATCTCTCACCATTTCTGCGATTACCAATATTTTACTCAACCAAATGCTCTCAAATTTTGGTTCAAAATACTAAACACCTTGATCTTTAATTTGGTTTATCATAAGCATAATTTGAGTAAGAATTGAGGGAGATACAATTTTTCAAAGAGGGGACCCAAGACAGCCCCTACATAGATCCAGTTTGGGCAGTCTTCACTCCCTGCGGCCTACAAAATGCTATAAAACTCTAAATGACACCAAATTTTGGCACAACATAGATGACATCTTAGGCTTTAAATTTTAGATATGGAATGCCTCATTTGGACATCTGTGGAGGGAGATATGATCTCTCAAAGTTGGCCTAAAAACTGATCATTTTCTTAGAAATTTTAACGGCATCTCCTTTATTTTATCAACTAATCCCACTTTACCAAAGTGTGTTCTAAACCATTAAATTGTACCTAATTGACAAGGGTGGCACACAAGGTTCAACATACCTTGTGCTCTTACAACCCACAACACATTTGCATTATTTCTTATTTAATCCACAATCCATCACGTAATCATTTGACAACTTAGTAACCATTATACCACTTAATACTCATTTGAATCACATGATTCAATTACATGCATTTATCAATTTGAATAACATCATAACCTAGAATAGGCCTATTTCCCTTTCATCACATATATTCATCATTACTTAACACAAGATCCATAATTCTTCAATTACATTTATCCAATACCAAATATAACTACTAAATCAAATTCTCCAAATAACAATAATTACATAATAACTAGACTTAGCCAAAATACAACATGAACAACAAAAGCATGGTATACATCACGCATGCAATACAACATGTTCATTCTCTAAGTCTAGCATATCAAATAAATCCCAAAATGCAAAATGGCTCATTCTCTGTAATCCAAACGTTCTGGAGGATCACTCCGCTCAATGGCTCACCGGATGTAAAATGACAATAATATAACTATAATCATAATATACAAATCACACGGTGCAATAGCCTACGGCATACGACATATCAATCCGGTCCTCATCCAAGAATGTATCCCCGAGATATAATTCAAGGCACCCACCACTATAACTCCCGAGATATTCCTAGAGTGCTCCTCAACGAATCACAACTCTATGGCCCCTGGCCAACTTGAACTCCCTACAGAGACCTTTCCCGTGGAATCCCCTACGACATACGACAAACTATCTACTGGCCAGAGATACGGTATAAACTTAAATATACCATCCAACATACAACATGTTATAATTCATACTATTGCATCAAACAACTTTCAACCACTACCCCAATGGGCATAGTGGAGCACACACGAGGATCAACCCCAGTACCAAGGTATTACCTCTTTAAAGCTCCCGAGCTAAGTTGCTTCAATTACAAGTTACCTCAAAATCTTTCCCTTCCACAAGAAATGCCTACACAAGTGGTTATTCAACAATTACAAGATGCAATATGATAACTTCATTAGTTATCCAATCAATAACACAATCAAGTGGGTAATCACTTACCAAAATCCTTTTGGTCAAAGACCAAAGACAATCCACAAGCTCCAAGCTTTAATCTTCTAGGATTTCATCCGAGGGAGGCAACCGACACACAACACATGATCATCAACCCACTTGTTAAACAAGTCATAATTCAAAACAATGCACTCTCCCCCCAACATGCTACAATTCGGCCATTAAGGCCCAAATACCTAACCATAATGTTAATTTTATTCAATCACTCAAATGGTTTTCTTAACCATACATAACACCATATCAATCCCAAAATTGCATTAAACCCAAACTTATCATCATTTTCCCCAAAACAAACTCCAATATGGCCGAATTGTGGCCATCTGTCTGGCTAGGGAAGGTTCTTGTGTTTTCAAGGTTCAAGGCACTCATTTAAGTCCACACTAGTTGATTCAAACACCCACTAGCACCATTCATCAAGCCAAACATCCAATTGCACAATCTTATCCTAAATTCCTCTAAATGGAAGAATGCATGCTATCAACAAGTGTGGGGATTTTTCTCTCATACAACAAGCATTACACACTCATACAATCCATTCATACTTGATTCAAATCATCAACAAACTTAATTACATAATTTTTGCACACTCAAGCCCATTTTTCCCTAAGTAGCCGAATGTATACCTATCCATGGCCAAGCGATTTTTAATTGATTTTCACACATCCAATGCACTACACATCATGTAATTAACTATTCTAATTAATTCATAACTCAATTTCACAATTATCCAACAATCCATTTTCTCAAAATTCATGTCCATCCATCCAAATTTTACTAAGTTACTAAACTTTTTCACAATAAATTTTATGAGCCCAATCACTCTAATTCATCATTCTAAGCAACACCTATCTAATGCACGAAGTCATTTTGAGGTCTCCAACCACCTCTTATCACCACACATAGGCTTAGGTTTCCATTTTATGATCTACAAGAAAATCCAACAATATGTATGAAAACTTACCACAAATCAATGTCCAAGACTCCTAAGAATGTTCCTCAAGCAACAACTCAAGCATCTAGCTCCATTGACACCAAACTCTCCAAATTTTCGCAAGCTGTGTGGGGGAATATCTCAAAATCTAGGGATTTTCAATAGGAATGGAGGTGTGGATTAGGTTCACTAGGTGTTTTACTTGAATTTTTATGTGAAACTTGAGTGGATTTGATGAAAGATTGGAGGAGAATTTTCAAGCCCATTTCAAGGATGAAGGCTCAATTTTTTGGAGAGAGAAGGAGGAAGGAAGATGATAAATAGTGGCTGAAGCTTAGGTGTCTTCAATCACTCAAGTGGGTGGGTCCCACATGCCACCTCACACAATTCAAATTATTTCAAATCATCCACTTAACCCACTAATCTTCAATTAATTCATAAACTATCCATAAAATCCAAAATTTAAAATTCACCAAAGTCCTTTAACTACCCTTGAATAGATGAATCCGGAGTTTTCTGATAATTTGGTGAAATCACTATTTTAGCTTGATTTGTCCACCGTTGGCACGTTTTTCCAAAAATCCTAAAATTCATCAAATTTTACCAATAATCATATTCCTTGGTCCTAAGTACCTTTTCCAACATATTTTCAAACTTAGAGCACTAATCTCACTTGGCACATTTTTTGGTGCAACTTTACATCAGTGTTTTCATCCGATAAAAATATTATTCATCAAATTTTCAAAAACTTGCCTAACCACTAAATTTTTCATTCTGAATCCATTTTCAAGGTTATTTTTATCATTTTAGGCCTTATTCTATCATTTTACAGTTTTGGGTTACATATATTTTAAATTGTCGTTTTACCCTTCTTATGTATTTTGACTCAGAACCTAAGATTTTCACTAATCGTATCCCTTAATCCTCATTTTAATTATAATTATGTATTTCAAATCTATTAGGTTTTATAGAGAGGATCAATTTCACAATGATAAGCAATCAATTCAATCCGAAAGATTAAGTTGGTAAGTGAAAGGCCATTTACAATATCTCAACCTCATAATCAGAATTATTACGAATTTTCATGAATTATTGAGAGCTTTCATGAATTTTACAGAATAAAAAATGATAGATAAAGTATAGTACACAAAGTTTTAGAGAAATACAAAAATTCCCTAAAACTCCTGATAAATTGATAAGAATTAAAACTATTAGAGTTATAAGAGAAAACACACATTTATGTATGCTAAGTGTTGGCTAAAAATAGAAAAAGAGAAACAATATTAGACTCACTTGACAGCCTCTGTTTGCTGCCAGGCTCGCTGAAGCTAGGAGTGTGCATGGGTCGAATTGAATTGAATTTTTTAAAACGGTTGCTGCCATGCACACCCTTAGCTTCGGTTTAAACAGTTTGGTTCAAAAAAGGTTTGGTTTAGTTCATAATCGATTCGGTTTAGTTCAAAATTGGTTCGGTTCGATTCAAAACTAGTTCGGTTCGGTTAGGAACCGTTTCTGGTCGACCCTCTTCTGAAAAGAAAAAAAGAGAGAAAAAAGTAATAAAAAGCAGTTCGGTTTAGTTCGAAAGTGGTTCGATTTGGTTTGAAAACAGTTTACTTTGATTCGAAAATGGTTCGATTCGATTCGATTCTTTAACTGCGCTAAAAATAATCATTTTTTTTAAAAACCAGTTCGGTTCATGATCGAGTTCTGTAAAAACTGGTTCGGTTCATGAACTGATTTTAAAAAAATGATTATTTTTAGCGCAGTTTGGTTCAGTTTAATTTTTTTGTTTTTTGCACATCCCTAGCTGAAACGAGCTGCCCAGCGAGCGTTGTGTGAGCTCGTTGCCCTTGCTAGCTGAATCGAGATGGCCAGCGAGCATTCACGAAAATTCTTAAAATGCAGTAAGTTAGAACATTTCCGTTGAACCCATTTCACTACACACTGAAGCAGTCACTATAGAAGGAGCAAGAGGGAGCTTGGAAAAACCCATCTCCACTAGAGGCCTTGAAACTTATGGGTATAAACATGAAAACTACCTAAAAACCCTCCCTCATCATCCTCCAACCCTTAATTTTCAATTTTAAGTTTGGAGGGAGAAGATTTGACTTGAAGAAAAACCTAGTGTTTGTGCATTGGAAGAAGTTTGGGGCTTTGGATGCTTAGAAAATACTCTCTACTCAACTCTAAAGAGGTTTATGGTAAGACTTCCTCAACCTAGATCAAGTTTTATGAAGTTTCATGTATGTCACGGTTGATGAATAGTGAAATTTGAAATTTACATGGAAATAAGTTGTCAGATGATGTTTTGAGGCAAAAACATTGTACTACCAATATTTGGCAAAAGATTGTGTTGTTCAAAGCACATTTGGAAAGTTTTGCCAATGTAGAGTAGTCAGATGCATCAAGTAGGCGACGCGTTCTCTCGTCAAAATCATGATGTGATTCTCGTCCATTCGTTCAATTTAATGCCACATGGCGAGTTGCAGATGGGTCCCGTAATATATTTGATGGGACCTGCCTCGTTAGCAGTGACTGGACGCGTCAAAACTTTGATGCGATTCGTTGAATCAGATACCCACCCACACCCTCCCTTCCATCGCACTATTTCATTTCACTGTTTTCACTCTTTCTCTAAAATTTTCTCATTCTCTCTCTTCCTTTTTTCTCTCCCTACTCTGTAAATCCCCCTCCCTCCCTCTTCACCTAAGCTTCCTCCTTGGCCTTTTGAAGTTCCCCCTCCAGTTTTGGTCCACAGCGACAACGCGCAGGTATGTTGTTTTATTTATTTATTTTAGTTGTCTTTTATATTTTTTATTTACTTTAATTAGTTATTATTTAATTTTTAGGTATAAAACCTAGGATAGAATACTCTATTGCAGAATTTAATAAAAAATCCTAGGATAGATTTAAAAAACTATTTTAATTAAAAATTGTGTAATAAAATCCTAAGATAAAAAAACTATTTAATAGAAAATCCTAGTGTAGAATTAGTATTTTAATTAAATAATAATTATAACATACTAAACCCTAGGATAAAATATCTATTTAGTAAAACAATTTATTAGTCATGAAATTATGAAAGTAATTATAATTAGTAGATAATTAATGTTTGAATTGAATATTAAATATTTGGGATGCCCTAAGATAGAAACCTATTTAGTAAAGTAATTAATTATAATGAAATTATTAAATAGTAAATATATTTAGTGTTTTAAGTAAATAATAATTATAATTAAAGAAAGCCTAGGGTACACTTGGATGGAAATTTATTTAGTAAAATAATCAATTAGTAATACAATAATTAAATAGTAATTATAATTAGTGTTTTAACTAAATAATAACTATAATTTATAAAATCCTAGGATAGAAAACATATTCAAAAAAAATAATTACTTAGTAATGAAATAAGTAAATATTATTTATAATTAGTGAAAAATAAGTGTTTTAATTAAATAATAATTATAATTTATAGCCTAAGATAGAAACCTATTTATTAGAATAATTAATTTCTAATGCAATAATTAAATAGTTATTATATTTAGTATTTAGGTCAATAATAATTATAATTTATGAAAGCCTAGGATTGAAAACAAATTTTTAAAAAATAATTAGTGTTTTCATTACTGTTTTAATTAGTGTTTTAATATTGATTATAATTATTGATTTGTTTGTCAATTTGTATTAGTTAAATGACTTGTAACCACTCACGCATTGACCCCAGTCCCAAAGAGTGGGGAGTACTCGATCAGGTTGAACTACGGTCACACAGATCGTAGGTCGTCTGGAACGAGGGACATTTGAAGTCTCTGAAAGTGAGGGGAGCCGGACATGGTAGAGGCAACATAGATGCACATAACCCAGATGACATCCTCATCGACTTGCAACACCACCTGATGCGTGCAGGTTTCTGGCACGCGGCTCGCATGAGACGATTACAGGTATTTTTAACTTTTGATTTAATTATAGTCATTTATTTTTGTAATGATACCGATAACATATGATGACCCTTATATTTCTATTATTAATTGATTTATTTGGCAGATTGATTGTGGGCTTATTACTGCATTTGTAGATAGATGGAGGCCAGAGACTCACACCTTCCACATGCCTGTTGGAGAGATGACTATTTCTTTACATAATGTAGAGACCATTCTGGGTTTAGCGACTCAGGGGCGAGAAGTTTCCGGCTATGCGCATGGCAACTTGCGGGATGTAATCCATCATTACATAGGAGTGACTCCCGGCTAGAGGATTTGGAGGGCGGTAACTTGTGGAAGAGCTGGTTCAACCATTATTGGGGTCATTGGATTGAGCACTCAGCTACTCTTGAGGGTCAAATTATATACACACGTGCTTATCTAATGCATTTATTTGGTAGATTTTTGCTATGTGACAAGTCTAGTGGAGTGGTCCCTTGTCGGTTCATATACTTATTGGACGGGGACTTTGATGTTTGTCGTATATATAGTTGGGGGTCTGTTGTACTCGCTACACTATTTTGCGAGTTATGTCAGGCCACGTCATCTTCGACAAAACATATTGGCAATTGTACGTTGTTGTTGCAAATATAGGTGTGGGTCAGATTTCCTATCATAGCACCTCCCATTCCATTGCCTATTGACGCAACTGATCA
Source organism: Gastrolobium bilobum (assembly GCF_033153095.1). Taxonomy (NCBI): domain Eukaryota; kingdom Viridiplantae; phylum Streptophyta; class Magnoliopsida; order Fabales; family Fabaceae; genus Gastrolobium; species Gastrolobium bilobum. Next base: position 6,706 of record NW_026899424.1, on the reverse strand, counting down.
CTAAAGACTACAGTATGGAATTTGCATAAATTTGTTGTGCCTTTTTTAACAATGATGTATGGTATAGGCTTTGACTGATAGATGTAATTATTTGCATACTGTAAGTTGAATAATGTTGACTTGCGGTTACAGCGACGTCACTTGAGGGATTACTAGATAGAGCTAGACCAAATGGGTAGAGATAATGTAAGAATAATTAACTTTCAACTATTTGTGTTTTGGAATGCTATAAATTGTGTCTGCGTGCTGACCATTTTTGTTTAACATAGGTTATGTGGGAGCCATACAATGGCTATCACTTCATCGATGCAGATACTCACATGCAGAGCATGTGGAGGGCAATGACACCTATTCTTGCTTTCCATATAGTCGAGATGCATCAGCCTGATTATTGCATGAGGCAATTTGGCATGCAGCAACACATCCCTAGACCTGCTCGGCAGCTGCTGGGTGCACATAATCATACCCTACGTGGTAAGATCATCGAGGATTGGGTGGCCAAGATGGACCCGCACATTCAATTATGGAACACTAGGCATCTGCACATTGAGGCTACAGATCCCGGGGAAGGATGATTTCCCCGAACTCTGAGTACATTAGGTGATTTTTTACTCACACTCGACAGTTTATGACTCAGCAGGTCGCTAGGATTGGCCATGTTATACGTATTGATCATAATAGATTGAACATCTTGTGTGTGTACATTACCATATGTATTGTTTACGATATGCCCTTTTACCACATTGTAATTGCAAATTGTGAAAGTTAAATGGCCTTGAAGGCCGTAGCATGTGAGAGGAAAAACAAAAATTTTCTTATGCGGAATCACACATGCAATCAAGAATCATGCTTTATGACAGTATGATGTTACCTTTGTTTGTGAGTTCAAAACTCCAAGACGATCAGTGTTAGGTTTGAAGGGTTCAAACCCTCTAACGTTGATCCACACCACCCACGTCAAGATGCAAGAACTCTTCTTGTCAAGTCACCAATTGACCACCACAAAGAGGCTTGCTATGCGCTCAATAGGTGAAGAACGAGGCTAGGTAAATGTGTTTAGAAGAGTGAAGTCTTTAGCATGAAAACTTCACAAGAGTGGGGAATGAATGAGAGTAGAATTGGGTAGGTCTTTTTCTGAAAACCTTAAGGAGAACTTACCCCTAGTATGCGCACAAGAGAGTGAGAGAGTAAGAGAAATCAAATTAGAATTTTCACTTAAAAAACCAATGAAAGTGGCGCACAAGAGAGGAGAAAAAGGTGGAGTTGTTGCAATTCAAAATTCCCAACAACCTACCTTTGAATCCTCATGAGACTAGGTCTTTATCTAGTCAAGATTCTGAACTAATGGTCATCATATGACCATCCTATTCATGCGCCTCATTCAGCCCCAAAAGGGGTCCAGATACTTTGAGCTGTTGCATTCAAGTTTGAACCAACTAGCTCACTAATTCTCTCAACAACCAAATCTGATTGGAGCTTGTTTGTTTGAAAAAGATGACACTCATCTCCAACCAAAGTGGCGCCCCAAATCAGCCTTTAGAGATCTCCATAGATCTTCTCTTGATACAAGGAATTTGTTCCAACAAGATCTCATCTTATCCTTTTGTTATGAAACAACTTTTCATAGCCAATTCAAATTCGAATTCAAACATTTAAATTCAAATGTTCAAACATTTAAATTCTAAATTCAAATTCAAATTTCAAAATTCAAATTCAAAATTCAAAATTCAAAATTCAAATTTCAAATTCAAAATTCAAATTCAAAATTCAAATTTCAAAATTCAAATTCAAAATTTAAATATTTGATAATTAATTTAACCAATTAAATTAATTAGTAATGTCTTGGACCATCCAAGCCCATTAACCATACCATGCGCCCTCTCCCTTATAGGTGGGCTTCCAAACTTCATCTTGGGCTAACAACCATTATTAGGCCCAACACCTTTAATGCTAGATCATCATGACAATAAGGTGTTAGTGTGTGACCCATTAGGTCCAACATAGCCACTGACATAAATGAGCCTGGGCCCAATAAGCCCACAACCCATTTAATGACAACACAGAGAACTAGCAATGCTTTGTTGCCCCAGAGCTAGTTAGATTAATGACTTGATCATCCTATTACACATATTTGGTTGCCGTATATATTTCCTTTCGTCTCGGTTACCTTCCCATTAAACCTAGGGTAAGGAAACGTATCAACCCTTGCGGTTTAGGGTAAGCTTTATTCGAAATAGGGAATCTTCAATCTACTGACTCTAAAGGCAGATCATCTTATGATCTCTTTTACTATGCATAGATTCCCGAGTCCCTGTAAATGTCATCCCGATTTCTCCGGTTTACAGATAACCTAATCTCTCACAGAGATTTGACGAATTCCTTCAGCTTATCTCCCTAGCCCTGTGCTCTTTCAGGACAAGCCCAACAGTGTACCTATGAGTCTCCATGTTTCAGGCAGACGAGGTATACAATCAAAGCATGCCTTCTAGAACACAGTCTAGGTAATAACTTCTGGTCTAAGGAAAAAATATCCAAATATAAAGAGACTACTCTAATGATACTATCTGTGAGATTTCCTCATAGAGTCTCTTTGTGGGTCTGTTCAGTGCGAGCTATACCCTTATAGGTCCACCCACGACTTTAGCTAAGACATCTCCATATTTGTAGCTCATGAGGTCTTTACCTTGCATCCGAATACAAGTAGATAAGTCGTGCTAGTCTTACCCGAGATCACTGATCCTCACTCTCAGTGTCTCTAGACTAGGAACATAAAATTAGGAATAAACATGTGGTATCCTTGAATCCTCATGATCGTGATCTCATCACAGATACTCAAGAGATACCTGTTCTATTCCAAGGGGTTTATCCAGTTACTCATATAAAATATTAACAATAATATTGAGACAAAATATGAAACAGGATAAAAAGTACTTTTATTTATTCGCGACAATATAAAAGGTCCACATATGTCCTAATCTAATCAAAAGATTGTCTCTAGGACATCCATATACTAACAAGCTCCCACTTGCCTAGAGCCAATCTGACCTAAGTCGTATACCTAAAGCCTCATAATGACTATCATGTTTTCTCTGAGAAACAACCTTTGTCAGAGAATCGGCTAGGTTATTATCTATGGGAACATAATCCATCTTTACATCCTTCCTATCAATGATTACTCTAATCAGGTGATATCTGCAGAGCACGTGTTTAGATCTTTGATGAGACCTAGGTTCCTTTGACTGCGCAATGGCTCCAGTGCTTCTTCAAAGCAACTGTATGGGCTCATCTACGCTTGGAACCACCCTTAGTTCAGATATGAACTTCTTGATCCACACTGCCTCCTTTGCCGCTTCTGAAGCAGCTATGTATTCAGCTTCTGTCGTTGAATCTGGTTTTGTTTCCTTCTTGGAACTCTTCCAAGATACTGCCCCACCATTTAAGGTGAATACGAACCCTGATTGTGACTTACAGTCATCTTTGTCACTTTGAAAGCTGGCATCAGTGAACCCTTTCACTGTAAACTCATCAACCCTACCATAGACCAGAAATGCATCCTTAGTTCTTCCTAAGTATTTAAGGATGGTCTTGACTGCTGTCCAGTGACCCTCTCCAGGGTCAGACTGGTATCTACTCGTAATGCTCAAAGCATATGAGACATCTGGTCTCGTACATATCATGGTATACATCATGGATCCAATAGCTGAAGCGTATGGAATTCCATTCATGAGATCCTTCTCAGGCTGTGACTTAGGACACATAGCCTTTGAAAGGTGTACCCCATGACTGACGGGAAGAAAACCCAATTTTCGACCTTTCCATGCTAAACCTCTCTAGCATCTTGTCAACATACGTGGATTGAGATAAACCCAGCTGCCTGTTGGATCTATCTCTACAGATTTTTATACCAAGTATAAAGGCCGCTTCTCCCAAATCCTTCGTGGTGAAGCTTTCTGAAAGCCACTCTTTCGTTATTTGTAATGTGGGGATGTCATTTCCTATAAGTAATATGTCATCTACATAAAGTACCAGGAAGACGACATTACTCCCACTAACCTTCTTGTAAACACAAGGTTCATCCTTGCTCTTGATGAAACCATTACTCCTAACGACTTCATCAAAACAAATATTCCAACTCCTTGATGCCTGCTATTATTGCAAGCATGATCCTAATAGATTTGATCATGGCAACCGGTGAGAAAATCTCATCGTAGTCAACTCCTTGTCTTTGACGATACACTTTCGCCACCAACCTAGCTTTGTAGGTCTGAATGTTGCCATCTGCATCTGTCTTTCTTTTAAAGACCCATTTATTACCGATAGGAACTATTCCTTGCGGTTTAGGAATCAAGGTCCATACCTTGTTTTGATACATCGAATTCATTTTAGATTCCATGGCTTCAAGCCATCTAGAAGAGTCAACATCCTTGACTGCCTCTTCGTAGCTACTTGGTTCATCATCCTTGATGGTTTGCTGATTCTCAATCACAAACCCATACCTCTCAGGTGGATGGATGACCCTCGTAGACCTACGGAGTTGTGTGTTTATTTTTCCTTTGGAGAACGTCACCTGCGGAGCAGACTCAGGTTCCTCAATCTATTCCTGTGGTCCTTGAACTTCTTCAAGATCAATCTTACTCCCACTGGCTCCTTGAGAGATCAAATCCTTCTCAAGGAACTCAGCATTCTTGGACACAAACACCTTGTGTTTAAAGTAGTATCCCTTAGAACCTCTGGGATACCCCACAAATTGACATTTAGTACTCTCAGCACTAAGCTTGTCTGATGCCAACGCTTTGACATAAGCCGACGATCCTCATACCCTGAGGTAACTCAGGTTGGGTCTCTTACCATTTCATATCGTATATGGTGTGGTCTGAACAGATTTAGACGGTGCCCTATTTAGAAGGTATGCCGCTGTTTCTAAGGCATATCCCCAAAATGATTTTGGAAGTTGAGTCTCACTTATCATAGACCTAACCATGTCTAACAAGGTCTTGTTTCTTCTTTCTGAGACACCATATTGGTGTGGTGTGTAAGGTGCAGTAAATTGCGAGAGAATTTCATTTTCTCTCAGATAATCCCGAAACTCATGGCTCAGATATTCACCATCACGATCTGATCGCAGTGACTTAACCGTCTTGCCACCCTGTTTCTCTACTTCATTCGTAAAGGTAATGAAATAGGAGTATCCTCCTCTAGCCTTAATAGACATTGGGCCACATACATCAGAGTGAATGAGTTCTAATAACTCACTAGCCCTATGAATCTCAAGCCCTTTGGGCCTTTGACGAATCATTTTCCCAGCTAGACAAGATTCACATTGTCCATAGGATTCCAAATCCTTGGGATCTAGGCATCCATCTCTATGAATCCTAGACAATCTTGTTTCATTTTATGTGCCCTAGTCTACAGTGCCAAAGATAGGATTGATTATCTATCCTAGGTCGTTTCACATCTACATTGAGCACTTCAGTTCCCATTTTCAAAACATACAAGCCATTTATTAAAGAAGCAGTACCAAAAATAATATCATTTAAAATGATAGAAAATGTACCATCCCTAATAGTGAAAGCAAAACCATCTTGTTCTAAACAAGAAATAGAAATAATGTTTCTAGAAATGCCGGGAACATAAAGACAATTATTCAAATGCAATAAGAGGCCCGTAGGCTAATGAGGTCGGTATCTCCAACAGCATGAGCAGCAACTCTTGCTCCATCACCAACGCGGAGGTCCACCTCGTTCTTCTCCAATCTTCTAGGGCTCCTAAGCACTTGCAACACATTGCAGATTATGAGAACCACAACCGGTATCCAATACCCATGAAATCAGATTAGCACAAGAATAATTTATCTCAATCATGTGAATACCTGAGGTAGAAGCATCACCATGCTCCTTCACACTCTTCAGGTAGTCTGGACAATTCCTCTTCCAATGGCCCTTTTGGCATAATGGAAGCACACAACATCGCTTTGGTCCTTGGGTGCACTCTTACCTTTCTTTTTGCCTTTCTTCCTTTTGAAATTTCCTTTGGGCTTAAGGGAGTTGCCTTTCACAGGCTCCTTGCCCTTACCCTTGGCCCTTTCAGGCCCACGAATCAGAAGAGCTTGTGTCTCATCCTTCTTGATAGACATTTCAGCAGTTGTTAACATACTTAACAACTCTGGCAAGCTCACAAGCATCCCATGCATGTTATAATTCATTATGAATTCACTGAAAGAAGGAGGAAGTGGTGTTATAACTAAGTCATTAATTAATTCAACATCCATTGTGAACCCTAGACCCTCTAGCTTCTCAATGAGCGCTATCATCTTCAGTACATGGTGGTTAAAACACATGCCTTCAGTCATCTTGCATAGGAACAATTCCCTAAAGGTCTCATACCTCTCATGTCTGCCTTTAATATCATACAACTCCCTGAGATGTAGGATAATAGAGGGGGCATCTATATGCTCGTGCTGTTTACGCAGTTCAGGCGACATGGATGCCAGCATGATGCAACAAGCCAACACATTATCATCCATGTGTTGCTTGTGGGCCTCGAAATCAAATTCCGCGAACCCATCTTCCCCTTTCTTAGGCGCAATAGGTAAAGCAGTGTCAAGGACATAAGCAACTTTTTCGGCCCGCAGAACATTTCTGACGTTCCGATACCAGTCCATAAAATTAGGACCAGTCAGTTTGTTCGTATCGAGTATTGAGCGCAG
>NW_026899423.1:0-12087 GCF_033153095.1 Gastrolobium bilobum | reverse complement strand
AAAAATAAAGTACAGAAAAGGGGAAAAGATAGCACAAAGTGAAAAAATTTATTAAAATTATTATGATCCTCGTATTTGTGGTCCTTCCAATAAGAAAGCAACACTTGTATTTTTTTTTCTTTTTCTTTTTTTCTTTTTTTCTCTCTCCAATAGAGAGAGAAAGAAAATAAAGAAAAGAAATGGTACAGAAAAATTAAAAGCAACACTAAATAGAAAAAAAAGAAATGGTACAGAAAAATAAAACACTCCAAAGATAGCACAGAAATGAAAAATTTATTATGATCCCCGTATTTGTGGTCCTTCCAATAAGAATGCAACATTTGTATTTATTTATTTTTCTTTTTTTTCTTTTTTTCTCTCTCCCATAGAGAGAGAAAGAAAAAAAAAGAAATGTTACAGAAAAAATAAAGTACAGAAAAGGGGAAAAGATAGCACAAAGTGAAAAAATTTATTAAAATTATTATGATCCTCGTATTTGTGGTCCTTCCAATAAGAAAGCAACACTTGTATTTTTTCTTTTTCTTTTTTTTTCTCTCCAATAGAGAGAAAAAGAAAAAAAAAGAAATGGTACAGAAAAAATAAAGCACACAAAAAAGGGAAAAGATAGCACAGAGTTGAAAAATTTATTATGATCCCCGTATTTGTGGTCCTTCCAATAAGAATGCAACACATGTATTTATTTTTTTTTCTTTTTTTTCTTTTTTTCTCTGTCCAATAGAGAGAGAAAGAAAAAAAAAGAAATGGTATAGAAAAATAAAGCACACAAAAAGGGTAAAAGATAGCACAAAGTGGAAAAATTTATTATGATCCCCGTATTTGTGGTCCTTTCAATAAGAATGCAACACTTGTATTTATTTATTTTTTATTTTTTATTTTTTTCTCTCTCCAATAGAGAGAGAGAAAGAAAAGAAAAGAAAAGAAATGGTACAGAAAAAAAAACACACAAAAAGAGAAAAATATAGCACAAAGTGGAAAAATTTATTATGATCCCCGTATTTATGGTCCTTCAAATAAGAATGCAACACTTGTATTTATTTATTTTTTTCTTTTTTTTCTTTTTTCTCCGTCCAATAGAGAGAGATAGAAAAAAAAAGAAATGGTACAGAAAAAATAAAGCACACAAAAAGGGGAAAAGATAGCACAAAGTGGAAAAATTTATTATTATCCCCGTATTTGTGGTCCTTCCAATAAGAATGCCACACTTGTATTTATTTATTTTTTAATTTATTATTTTTTTATCTCTCCAATAGAGAGATAGAAAGAAAAGAAAAGAAAAGAAATGGTACCGAAAAAATAAAAACACAAAAAGTGGACAATATAGCACAAAGTGGAAAAATTTATTATGATCCTCGTATTTGTGGTCCTTCCAATAAGAATGCAACACTTGTATTTATTTTCTTTTTTCTTTTTTTCTCTCTATAATAGAGAGAAAGAAAAAAAAAGAAATGGTACAGAAAAAATAAAGCACACAAAAAGGGAAAAAGATATTACAAAGTGAAAAAATTTATTAAAATTATTATGATCCTCGTATTTGTGGTCCTTCCAATAAGAAAGCAACACTTGTATTTTTTTTTTCTTTTTTTCTCTCTCCAATAGAGAGAAAAAGAAAAAAAAAGAAATGGTACAGAAAAAATAAAGCACACAAAAAGGGGAAAAGATAGCACAAAGTGAAAAAATTTATTATGATCCCCGTATTTGTGGTCCTTCCAATAAGAATGCAACACTTGTATTTATTTTTTTATTTTTCTTTTTTTCTCTCTCCAATATAGAGAAAAAGAAAAAAAAGAAATGGTACAGAAAATATAAAGCACACAAAAAGGGGAAAAGATAGCACAGAGTTGAAAAATTTATTATGATCCCCGTATTTGTGGTCCTTCCAATAAGAATGCAACACATGTATTTATTTATTTTTCTTTTTTTTCTTTTTTTCTCTGTCCAATAGAGAGAGAAAGAAAAAAAAGAAATGGTATAGAAAAAATAAAGCACACAAAAAGGGGAAAAAATAGCACAAAGTGGAAAAATTTATTATAATCCCCGTATTTGTGGTCCTTTCAATAAGAATACAACACTTGTATTTATTTATTTTTTATTTTTTTATTTTTTTCTCTCTCCAATAGAGAGAGAGAGAAAGAAAAGAAAAGAAAAGAAATGGTACAGAAAAAAAAAACACACAAAAAGAGAACAATATAGCACAAAGTGGAAAAATTTATTATGATCCCCGTATTTATGATCCTACCAATAAGAATGCAACACTTGTATTTATTTATTTTTTTCTTTTTTTTCTTTTTTTCTCCGTCCAAAAGAGAGAGATAGAAAAAAAAAGAAATGGTACAGAAAAAATAAAGCACACAAAAAGGGGAAAAGATAGCACAAAGTGGAAAAATTTATTATGATCCCCGTATTTGTGGTCCTTCCAATAAGAATGCCACACTTGTATTTATTTATTTTTTGAATTTTTTATTTTTTTCTCTCTCCAATAGAGAGATAGAAAGAAAAGAAAAGAAAAGAAATGGTACCGAAAAAATAAAAACACAAAAAAGTGGAGAATATAGCACAAAGTGGAAAAATTTATTATGATCCTCGTATTTGTGGTCCTTCCAATAAGAATGCAACACTTGTATTTTTTTTTTTTTTTTTTTTTTTTTCTCTATAATAGAGAGAAAGAAAAAAAAGAAATGGTACAGAAAAAATAAAGCACACAAAAAGGGAAAAAGATATTACAAAGTGGAAAAATTTATTACGATCCCCGTATTAGTGGTGCTTCAAATAAGAATGCAACATTTGTATTTAATTTTTCTTTTTCTTTTTTTTCTTTTTTTCTCTCTCCCATAGAGAGAGAAAGAAAAAAAAAGAAATGGTACAGAAAAAATAAAGTACGGAAAAGGGGAAAAGATAGCACAAAGTGAAAAAATTTATTAAAATTATTATGATCCTCGTATTTGTGGTCCTTCCAATAAGAAAGCAACACTTGTATTTTTTTTTTCTTTTTTTCTCTCTCCAATAGAGAGAAAAAGAAAAAAAAAGAAATGGTACAGAAAAATAAAGCACACAAAAAGGGGAAAAGATAGCACAAAGTGGAAAAATTTATTATTATCCCCGTATTTGTGGTCCTTCCAATAAGAATGCCACACTTGTATTTATTTATTTTTTAATTTTTTATTTTTTTCTCTCTCCAATAGAGAGATAGAAAGAAAAGAAAAGAAAAGAAATGGTACCGAAAAAATAAAAACACAAAAAAGTGGAGAATATAGCACAAAGTGGAAAAATTTATTATGATCCTCGTATTTGTGGTCCTTCCAATAAGAATGCAACACTTGTATTTATTTTCTTTTTTCTTTTTTTCTCTCTATAATAGAGAGAAAGAAAAAAAAAGAAATGGTACAGAAAAAATAAAGCACACAAAAAGGGAAAAAGATATTACAAAGTGGAAAAATTTATTACGATCCCCGTATTAGTGGTGCTTCAAATAAGAATGCAACATTTGTATTTAATTTTTCTTTTTCTTTTTTTTCTTTTTTTCTCTCTCCCATAGAGAGAGAAAAAAAAAAAGAAATGGTACAGAAAAAATAAAGTACAGAAAAGGGGAAAAGATAGCACAAAGTGAAAAAATTTATTAAAATTATTATGATCCTCGTATTTGTGGTCCTTCCAATAAGAATGCAACACTTGTATTTATTTTTTTATTTTTCTTTTTTTCTCTCTCCAATAGAGAGAAAAAGAAAAAAAAAAAGAAATGGTACAGAAAAAATAAAGCACACAAAAAGGGGAAAAGATAGCACAAAGTGGAAAAATTTATTATGATCCCCGTATTTGTGGTCCTTCCAATAAGAATGCAACACTTGTATTTATTTTTTTATTTTTCTTTTTTTCTCTCTCCAATAGAGAGAAAAAGAAAAAAAAAAGAAATGGTACAGAAAAAATAAAGCACACAAAAAGGGGAAAAGATAGCACAAAGTGGAAAAATTTATTATGATCCCCGTATTTGTGGTCCTTCCAATAAGAATACAACACTTGTATTTATTTTTATTTTTTTTCTCTCTCCAATAGAGAGAAAGAAAATAAAATGGTATAGAAAAAATAAAGCACACAAAAAGGGGAAAAGATAGCACAAAGTGGAAAAATTTATTATGATCCCCGTATTTGTGGTCCTTTCAATAAGAATGCAACACTTGTATTTATTTATTTTTTATTTTTTTATTTTTTTCTCTCTCCAATAAAGAGAGAGAAAGAAAAGAAAAGAAAAGAAATGGTACAAAAAAAAAAACACACATAAAGAGAAAAATATAGCACAAAGTGGAAAAATTTATTATGATCCCTGTATTTATGGTCCTTCAAATAAGAATGCAACACTTGTATTTATTTATTTTTTTCTTTTTTTTTCTCTCCAATAGAGAGAGAAAAAAAAAAAAAGAAATGGTACAGAAAAAATAAAGCACACAAAAAGGGGAAAAGATAGCACAAAGTGGAAAAATTTATTATGATCCCCGTATTTGTGGTCCTTCCAATAAGAATGCCACACTTGTATTTATTTATTTTTTATTTTTTTATTTTTTTCTCTCTCCAATAGAGAGATAGAAAGAAAAGAAAAGAAAAGAAATGGTACCGAAAAAATAAAAACACAAAAAAGTGGAGAATATAGCACAAAGTGGAAAAATTTATTATGATCCTCGTATTTGTGGTCCTTCCAATAAGAATGCAACACTTGTATTTATTTTCTTTTTTCTTTTTTTCTCTCTATAATAGAGAGAAAGAAAAAAAAGAAATGGTACAGAAAAAATAAAGCACACAAAAAGGGAAAAAGATATTACAAAGTGGAAAAATTTATTACGATCCCCGTATTAGTGGTGCTTCAAATAAGAATGCAACATTTGTATTTAATTTTTCTTTTTCTTTTTTTTCTTTTTTTCTCTCTCCCATAGAGAGAGAAAGAAAAAAAAAGAAATGTTACAGAAAAAATAAAGTACAGAAAAGGGGAAAAGATAGCACAAAGTGAAAAAATTTATTAAAATTATTATGATCCTCGTATTTGTGGTCCTTCCAATAAGAAAGCAACACTTGTATTTTTTTTTTCTTTTTTTTCTCTCTCCAATAGAGAGAAAAAGAAAAAAAAGAAATGGTACAGAAAAAATAAAGCACACAAAAAGGGGAAAAGATAGCACAAAGTGGAAAAATTTATTATGATCCCCGTATTTGTGGTCCTTCCAATAAGAATGCCACACTTGTATTTATTTATTTTTTATTTTTTTATTTTTTTTCTCTCTCCAATAGAGAGATAGAAAGAAAAGAAAAGAAAAGAAATGGTACCGAAAAAATAAAAACACAAAAAAGTGGAAAATATAGCACAAAGTGGAAAAATTTATTATGATCCTCGTATTTGTGGTCCTTCCAATAAGAATGCAACACTTGTATTTATTTTCTTTTTTCTTTTTTTCTCTCTCCAATAGAGAGAGAAAGAAAAGAAAAGAAATGGTACAGAAAAAATAAAGCACACAAAAAGGGAAAAAGATATTACAAAGTGGAAAAATTTATTACGATCCCCGTATTAGTGGTGCTTCAAATAAGAATGCAACATTTGTATTTAATTTTTCTTTTTCTTTTTTTTCTTTTTTTCTCTCTCCCATAGAGAGAGAAAGAAAAAAAAAGAAATGGTACAGAAAAAATAAAGTACAGAAAAGGGGAAAAGATAGCACAAAGTGAAAAAATTTATTAAAATTATTATGATCCTCGTATTTGTGGTCCTTCCAATAAGAATGCAACACTTGTATTTATTTTTTATTTTTCTTTTTTCTCTCTCCAATAGAGAGAAAAAGAAAAAAAAGAAATGGTACAGAAAAAATAAAGCACACAAAAAGAGGAAAAGATAGCACAAAGTGGAAAAATTTATTATGATCCCCGTATTTGTGGTCCTTCCAATCAGAATGCAACACTTGTATTTATTTTTTTTTTTTTTTTTCTTTTTTCTCTCTCCAATAGAGAGAGAAAGAAAAAAAAGAAATAAAATGGTATAGAAAAAATAAAGCACACAAAAAGGGGAAAAGATAGCACAAAGTGGAAAAATTTATTACGATCCCCGTATTTGTGGTCCTTCCAATAAGAATGCAACACTTGTATTTATTTATTTTTTATTTTTTTATTTTTTTTCTCTCTCCAATAGAGAGAGAGAAAGAAAAGAAAAGAAAAGAAATGGTACAGAAAAAAAAAACACACAAAAAGAGAAAAATATAGCACAAAGTGGAAAAATTTATTATGATCCCCGTATTTATGGTCCTTCCAATAAGAATGCAACACTTGTATTTATTTATTTTTTTCTTTTTTTTCTTTTTTTCTCCGTCCAATAGAGAGAGATAGAAAAAAAAAAGAAATGGTACAGTAAAAATAAAGCACACAAAAAGGGGAAAAGATAGCACAAAGTGGAAAAATTTATTATTATCCCCGTATTTGTTGTCCTTCCAATAAGAATGCCACACTTGTATTTATTTATTTTTTTATTTTTTATTTTTTTCTCTCTCCAATAGAGAGATAGAAAGAAAAGAAAAGAAAAGAAATGGTACCGAAAAAATAAAAACACAAAAAAGTGGAGAATATAGCACAAAGTGGAAAAATTTATTATGATCCTCGTATTTGTGGTCCTTCCAATAAGAATGCAACACTTGTATTTATTTTCTTTTTTCTTTCTTTCTCTCTATAATAGAGAGAAAGAAAAAAAAAGAAATGGTACAGAAAAAATAAAGCACTCAAAAGGGGAAAAGATAGCACAAAGTGGAAAAATTTATTATCCCCCGTATTAGTGGTGCTTCAAATAAGAATGCAACATTTGTATTTAATTTTTCTTTTTTTTTTTTTCTTTTTTCTCTCTCCCATAGAGAGAGAAAGAAAAAAAAAGAAATGTTACAGAAAAAATAAAGTACAGAAAAGGGGAAAAGATAGCACAAAGTGAAAAAATTTATTAAAATTATTATGATCCTCGTATTTGTGGTCCTTCCAATAAGAAAGCAACACTTGTATTTTTTTTTCTTTTTTGCTCTCTCCAATAGAGAGAAAAAGAAAAAAAAAGAAATGGTACAGAAAAAATAAAGCACACAAAAAAGGGAAAAGATAGCACAGAGTTGAAAAATTTATTATGATCCTCGTATTTGTGGTCCTTCCAATAAGAATGCAACACATGTATTTATTTATTTTTCTTTTTTTTCTTTTTTTCTCTGTCCAATAGAGAGAGAAAGAAAAAAAAAAGAAATGGTATAGAAAAAATAAAGCACACAAAAAGGGGAAAAGATAGCACAAAGTGGAAAAATTTATTATGATCCCCGTATTTGTGGTCCTTCCAATAAGAATGCAACACTTGTATTTATTTTTTTATTTTTCTTTTTTTCTCTCTCCAATATAGAGAAAAAGAAAAAAAAGAAATGGTACAGAAAATATAAAGCACACAAAAAGGGGAAAAGATAGCACAGAGTTGAAAAATTTATTATGATCCCCGTATTTGTGGTCCTTCCAATAAGAATGCAACACATGTATTTATTTATTTTTCTTTTTTTTCTTTTTTTCTCTGTCCAATAGAGAGAGAAAGAAAAAAAAGAAATGGTATAGAAAAAATAAAGCACACAAAAAGGGGAAAAAATAGCACAAAGTGGAAAAATTTATTATGATCCCCGTATTTGTGGTCCTTTCAATAAGAATGCAACACTTGTATTTATTTATTTTTTATTTTTTTATTTTTTTCTCTCTCCAATAGAGAGAGAGAAAGAAAAGAAAAGAAAAGAAATGGTACAAAAAAAAAACACACAAAAAGAGAACAATATAGGACAAAGTGGAAAAATTTATTATGATCCCCGTATTTATGATCCTTCCAATAAAAATGCAACACTTGTATTTATTTATTTTTTTCTTTTTTTTCTTTTTTTCTCCGTCCAAAAGAGAGAGATAGAAAAAAAAAGAAATGGTACAGAAAAAATAAAGCACACAAAAAGGGGAAAAGATAGCACAAAGTGGAAAAATTTATTATGATCCCCGTATTTGTGGTCCTTCCAATAAGAATGCCACACTTGTATTTATTTATTTTTTGAATTTTTTATTTTTTTCTCTCTCCAATAGAGAGATAGAAAGAAAAGAAAAGAAAAGAAATGGTACCGAAAAAATAAAAACACAAAAAAGTGGAGAATATAGCACAAAGTGGAAAAATTTATTATGATCCTCGTATTTGTGGTCCTTCCAATAAGAATGCAACACTTGTATTTTTTTTCTTTTTTCTTTTTTTCTCTCTATAATAGAGAGAAAGAAAAAAAAGAAATGGTACAGAAAAAATAAAGCACACAAAAAGGGAAAAAGATATTACAAAGTGGAAAAATTTATTACGATCCCCGTATTAGTGGTGCTTCAAATAAGAATGCAACATTTGTATTTAATTTTTCTTTTTCTTTTTTTTCTTTTTTTCTCTCTCCCATAGAGAGAGAAAGAAAAAAAAAGAAATGGTACAGAAAAAATAAAGTACGGAAAAGGGGAAAAGATAGCACAAAGTGAAAAAATTTATTAAAATTATTATGATCCTCGTATTTGTGGTCCTTCCAATAAGAAAGCAACACTTGTATTTATTTTTTTTTTCTTTTTTCTCTCTCCAATAGAGAGAAAAAGAAAAAAAAAGAAATGGTACAGAAAAATAAAGCACACAAAAAGGGAAAAAGATAGCACAAAGTGGAAAAATTTATTATGATCCCCGTATTTGTGGTCCTTCCAATAAGAATGCAACACTTGTATTTATTTATTTATTTATTTATTTATTTTTCTCTCTCCAATAGAAGGAGAGAAAGAAAAGAAAAGAAAAGAAATGGTACAGAAAAAATAAAAACACACAAAAAGGGGAAAATATAGAACAAAGTGGAAAAATTTATTATGATCCCCGTATTTGTGGTCCTTCCAATAAGAATGCAACACTTGTATTTATTTTTTCTTATTTTTTTCTCTCTCCAATAGAGAGAGAAAGAAAAAAAGAAATGGTACAGAAAAAATAAAGCACACAAGAAGGGGAAAAGATAGCACAAAGTGGAAAAATTTATTAAAATTATTATGATCCTCGTATTTGTGGTCCTTCCAATAAGAATGCAACACTTGTATATATGGTTTTTATTTTTCTTTTTTTCTCTCTCCAATAGAGAGAAATAAAAAAAAAAAGAAATGGTACAGAAAAAATAAAGCACACAAAAAGGGGAAAAGATAGCACAAAGTGGAAAAATTTATTATGATCCCCGTATTTGTGGTCCTTCCAATAAGAATGCAACACTTGTATTTCTTTTTTCTTTTTTTTCTCTCCAATACAGAGAGAAAGAAAAAAAAAAGAAATGGTACAGAAAAAATAAAGCACACAAAAGGGGAAAAGATAGCACAATGTGGAAAAATTTATTATGATCCCCGTATTTGTGGTCCTTCCAATAAGAATGCAACACTTGTATTTATTTTTTTATTTTTCTTTTTTTCTCTCTCCAATATAGAGAAAAAGAAAAAAAAGAAATGGTACAGAAAAAATAAAGCACACAAAAAGGGAAAAAGATAGCACAGAGTTGAAAAATTTATTATGATCCCCGTATTTGTGGTCCTTCCAATAAGAATGCAACATTTGTATTTATTTTTTTCCTTTTTTTCTCTCTCCCATAGAGAGAGAAAGAAAAAAAAAGAAATGTTACAGAAAAAATAAAGTACAGAAAAGGGGAAAAGATAGCACAAAGTGAAAAAATTTATTAAAATTATTATGATCCTCGTATTTGTGGTCCTTCCAATAAGAAAGCAACACTTGTATTTTTTTTTTCTTTTTTTCTCTCTCCAATAGAGAGAAAAAGAAAAAAAAAAAAGAAATGGTACAGAAAAAATAAAGCACACAAAAAAGGGAAAAGATAGCACAGAGTTGAAAAATTTATTATGATCCCCGTATTTGTGGTCCTTCCAATAAGAATGCAACACATGTATTTATTTTTTCTTTTTCATTTTTTCTTAGTTTCTCTGTCCAATAGAGAGAGAAAGAAAAAAAAAGAAATGGTACAGAAAAATAAAGCACACAAAAAGGGGAAAAGATAGCACAAAGTGGAAAAATTTATTATGATCCCCGTATTTGTGGTCCTTTCAATAAGAATGCAACACTTGTATTTATTTATTTTTTATTTTTTTATTTTTTTCTCTCTCCAATAGAGAGAGAAAGAAAAGAAAAGAAAAGAAATGGTACAGAAAAAAAAAACACACAAAAAGAGAAAAATATAGCACAAAGTGGAAAAATTTATTATGATCCCCGTATTTATGGTCCTTCAAATAAGAATGCAACACTTGTATTTATTTATTTTTTTCTTTTTTTTCTTTTTTTCTCCGTCCAATAGAGAGAGATAGAAAAAAAAAGAAATGGTACAGAAAAAATAAAGCACACAAAAAGGGGAAAAGATAGCACAAAGTGGAAAAATTTATTATTATCCCCGTATTTGTGGTCCTTCCAATAAGAATGCCACACTTGTATTTATTTATTTTATTTTTTTTTATTTTTTTTTCTCTCCAATAGAGAGATAGAAAGAAAAGAAAAGAAAAGAAATGGTACCGAAAAAATAAAAACACAAAAAAGTGGAGAATATAGCACAAAGTGGAAAAATTTATTATGATCCTCGTATTTGTGGTCCTTCCAATAAGAATGCAACACTTGTATTTATTTTTACTTTGTTTCTCTCTCCAATAGAGAGAGAAAGAAAAAAAAAGAAATGGTACAGAAAAAATAAAGCACACAAAAAGGGAAAAAGATATTACAAAGTGGAAAAATTTATTACGATCCCCGTATTAGTGGTGCTTCAAATAAGAATGCAACATTTGTATTTAATTTTTCTTTTTCTTTTTTTTCTTTTTTTCTCTCTCCCATAGAGAGAGAAAGAAAAAAAAAGAAATGTTACAGAAAAAATAAAGTACAGAAAAGGGGAAAAGATAGCACAAAGTGAAAAAATTTATTAAAATTATTATGATCCTCGTATTTGTGGTCCTTCCAATAAGAAAGCAACACTTGTATTTTTTTTTCTTTTTTTCTCTCTCCAATAGAGAGAAAAAGAAAAAAAAAGAAATGGTACAGAAAAAATAAAGCACACAAAAAGGGGAAAAGATAGCACAAAGTGGAAAAATTTATTATGATCCCCGTATTTGTGGTCCTTCCAATAAGAATGCAACACTTGTATTTATTTTTTTATTTTTCTTTTTTTCTCTCTCCAATATAGAGAAAAAGAAAAAAAAGAAATGGTACAGAAAATATAAAGCACACAAAAAGGGGAAAAGATAGCACAGAGTTGAAAAATTTATTATGATCCCCGTATTTGTGGTCCTTCCAATAAGAATGCAACACATGTATTTATTTTTTTTTCTTTTTTTTTCTTTTTTTCTCTGTCCAATAGAGAGAGAAAGAAAAAAAAAAGAAATGGTATAGAAAAAATAAAGCACACAAAAAGGGGAAAAGATAGCACAAAGTGGAAAAATTTATTATGATCCCCGTATTTGTGGTCCTTTCAATAAGAATGCAACACTTGTATTTATTTATTTTTTATTTTTTTATTTTTTTCTCTCTCCAATAGAGAGAGAGAAAGAAAAGAAAAGAAAAGAAATGGTACAGAAAAAAAAAACACACAAAAAGAGAACAATATAGGACAAAGTGGAAAAATTTATTATGATCCCCGTATTTATGATCCTTCCAATAAGAATGCAACACTTGTATTTATTTATTTTTTTCTTTTTTTTCTTTTTTTCTCCGTCCAAAAGAGAGAGATAGAAAAAAAAAGAAATGGTACAGAAAAAATAAAGCACACAAAAAGGGGAAAAGATAGCACAAAGTGGAAAAATTTATTATGATCCCCGTATTTGTGGTCCTTCCAATAAGAATGCCACACTTGTATTTATTTATTTTTTGAATTTTTTATTTTTTTCTCTCTCCAATAGAGAGATAGAAAGAAAAGAAAAGAAAAGAAATGGTACCGAAAAAATAAAAACACAAAAAAGTGGAGAATATAGCACAAAGTGGAAAAATTTATTATGATCCTCGTATTTGTGGTCCTTCCAATAAGAATGCAACACTTGTATTTTTTTTCT
>NW_026899422.1:0-11779 GCF_033153095.1 Gastrolobium bilobum | reverse complement strand
TAAGCAATTAGCCCAAACAACCCCAAAAACAGCTCCAAACCACTCACATTGCTCGAATTACTGCACTCAATCTACTCAACCATTTGCTCTCAAATTTTTATCCTACAAACTAGACATCTAAAAATTCATTTTGATATATCACACGCTTAATTTGGCAGAGAAACGAAGCGGGAATTAATTTCCCAAATCCGGTCCAGAATCTGCCTCAGGTGCAGGGGCACATGGGCAGTCCGCGTTTCTCTATTTATTTCAGGCCGAAGATCAACCCAGATTTTCCTTAAATTTTGGCACAAGGTAGAGGACATCTCAACCTTCAAAATGGCGTATGGCACGTCCCTAGGGGACCTCTATGGAGGGAGATATGCTCTCCCGAAGTTTGCCTAAAATCTGCCAATTCTACAGAAAATTCGCCAGAGTTTCCTTTGTTTTTCCAATAATCCATTCTTCTAAAATTTCAACTTAATTTAAAAGACAACATAACCAAATACATCACTACTAGACTTAGGCAAAATGGCATGAACAAGATGCTAATGAAGCTACTAATAAATACAAATGACATGTTCATGCCCTAAGTCTAGCCTAGGCCACACGGCCAACAAAATGCAAAATAAGAAACGCTCCATCGCTCACTCTGCGGGCCTCTTGCCCGAGGCTCCTGCTCCACTGCTACCTCCTGAAATAAATGCCCCGAGACGGGGTGAGATATACGAATATAGAGAATGGGGAATATAAAGAAAACAAAATACGACGATACGGGATGGTAACCCCAATTCCACGTACGCCCTCGGCATATATAAGCCTATGGGTATCATCCAAGGTGTGTTCACAGAAACCACAACCATGATGCCCAAACCAACCAAAACGCCAAAGACATTCCTAGTGTGCTCCTACCCGGATCACACACCATGACACGCGGTCAACTGGAACTCCCTCCTGGAGACCTATCCAGCGGAAGTCCGAAAATGCCCGAAGGCTAATAAAACTGTCTACTGGCCAGAGACTGGGTACCGCAGTACCCATAGCAATAATGCATGCATGCACATGTGTTCTATACTATTCATACACACTTCCTACCGTTACCATCAACTGGCAAGGTGGAACAGAAAAGGGGAACAAGCCCCAGTACCAAGAGGTTACCTTAATTCGTGTTTCCACAAGCTCCGCAGCAGCTTATCCCTCAACTCGGTACACAGCGGAATGCCTACACAGAGGACATTCTCAATCACTCTCAGTTCAACCCATACATGTTAATTTATAATTACACATGCAATGAACCAATTTCTTACCTCAATCCACTTGGTCCCGGACCAAGGGCAATTCACTGATTCAAGATTCTGGATTCAGGTCGACGTACGGCAACCTATACAATAACGTACATCCATCAGTACTCGTCAAATAGTATCAAAACGCAAAAACACAAAAATCCTCCCCATCCTCCCTTGATGGTTCGGCCATTGTAGTGTAAATGTGAGATTTATTTTTCTAAATTTTCTTTCTCATTTTGTTACGTCTCATTAGGTTGTCAATAGGCCAGTTCAAGTGCCGGTTCGTCATTTTCGCGTCGAATTACATCAAAACGCGAAAATCGCCAAATCACCCCTTTTCCCTTGGAGGTTCGGCCATGTAGGTGTAAATTTGAGATTTATTTTCCTAAATTTTCTTTCTCATTTTATAACACTCCCTTAGGTTGTTTAGAGGCTAGTTCAATCGTCGTTTTTCTGTTTTCCGACATTTACGCATCGTTTTGCGAAATATTTCATTCTGGGCTCATTTAGGTCTCTAACACAATTCATTTTTTTTCCATTGATTCAAACACTCTCCAAGCACAACACAACCCATCTAAGCACCATATAACTACACAAATCATCATCCAAATCATTTTTCAACATCAATTCCTCAATCTTTCCTCAAAGAATCGAATTTTACCCTATGGCATTCCAAGGAATTTCCATACAACTTTAATCATTCCACACCTCATACAATCCTATTATATCAACATACAATCATACAACAACTCATCAATCCAATCCTAACACATTTTCAAAACTCAAAGTCATGACAACCTCAAAATTTTCTAAGTTAAAAATTCACATTTTTCATCAATAATTTTTATTGCATTTATGGCTACTACACATCATTCTAAGACACATTCATATACAAACATTTTCCAATTGAGCTCTCTAAACACATCAATCCAACAAGCCCTCTTTAGGGTTCATAAATTCAACCACAAAATTAAACCATTGGAACACAAGGAAACTCACCCAAAAGCTTGGCACAAGGCTCCTCCTAAACATACTCCACCATTGGAGCATCAATCAACACCATTTTCACAAATCTAAAGGAAAGGGCCGCAGCTTTGGGGAGGGTTTTTCTCAAAATCTAGTGGCTTTCAAGGCTTGGGAGTACCACCAATGGATTTAGAAGGCCATTTCCATCAAATTTCAAGACAAGAATCAATGGATTTGGTGAAGAAATGGCTAAGTTATGGTGAAATGAAATCTTGGAGGGGAAGGCTATGGTGGCTGCGGGTTTGAGCAAGAAGAGGGAGGAAAGTGATGCATGAATAGTGCCAAGCACATGTGGCTTAAGTCACTTAAGTGGGGTGGGTCCCACCGCCACCTCACGCGATTTAAAACTAATCCGAATTTTCCTCCGATTCCACTAAACGTCCGTAAATTCACAACCTATTTAGAAACTCAAATTTTTAACATTAACTATTCCCCTTTAATTAGGCTTGATCAGATGAATTAAGAGTCCTCCATTCGTTCGGAGAAAACACTGTTTTAAGCTATTATGCGCGTCATTGGCACGCTTCCCCAAACTGTCTTAATTTCATCGAATATTATAAGAAATCATATTTCCTAACTCATTAGACCATTTTTAACTCATATTTGAAACCTAGAGCTCAAAACTCAATCGGCACGTTTTACGGTGCAATCGTACCGCGGTATTTTTACCCGCGAAAAACACTATTCACTGATTTTTCTGAAACTTGCCTGTCCACTCAATTTTTCGTTCTGAACCCATTTCCAGGGTTATTTTTACCATCTGAGACCTTCTACTCAATTTTTATCTTCCTAGGGTTGCGTGTTGGCTAATTATCGTTTTGCCCTTTCTTTGTATTTTGGCCTAATCTTTTGGATTTTCACTAATCCATCACTTGATTGCTCACTTAATATTTTAATTACTTGATTTAAAATTGTGAGGTGTTATACTCACCCCAACTTTTTAGAATTTTGTCCGCAAAATTAAGTCATACCTGTCCGCTAACTCAGGATATAGCCGGAGAATCTCATCCTCCCGCTCCCAAGTAGCCTCCTCAGGTGTACGTCCTTCCCATTGAACTTTAAGCATTGGAATAACTTTGCTTCTAAGCTTCTTTTCACTGCGGTCAAGGACCTCAACAGGGCCTATAGGAACTTTCAAATTCTCTCTGATTTCAATATCGTCCGGTATCACCACATGTGATTCATCCGGAATATAACGCCGCAGTTGTGATACATGAAAAACATCGTATAGATTTGACAACTGTGGGGGCAAGGCAAGCTGATAGGCCACTGGTCCTACTCTTTTCATTATTTGATATGGCCCAATAAAACGAGGACTCAGCTTCCTCACTCCCAATGCACGTCCAACACCGGTAACTGGAGATAACCGCACAAAAACATGACTGCTTTCTTCAAATTCCAGCGGTCTGTGTCTATTATCATAATAACTTTTCTGCCGATTCTGTGCCTGTTTAAGTTTTTCCCTGATCATTTCAATCTGTGCCGTGGTTTCTTGCACAAAGTCCGGCCCAAACCTTTCTTTATCACCTACCTCTGTCCAACAAGTAGGAGTACGACATCTACGCCCATACAAAGCCTCATAAGGTGCCATGCCCAGACTGGAGTGAAAACTATTATTATAAGAGAATTCCACCAGTGGTAAATATCTGTCCCAAGCAGTGCCCTGCTCCAGTGTGCAAGCTCTCAACATATCCTCAAGTGTCTGTATGGTCCTCTCAGTCTGACCATCAGTCTGCGGGTGATACGCAGTGCTCAGCCGAAGCTGAGTGCCAAAAGCCTGCTGCAAGGCTCCCCAAAATCGAGAAGTAAATTTCGGGTCCCGGTCACTAACAATGCTAACTGGTATTCCATGGAGCCTTACAATCTCCTTCACATATAGCCTTGCTAATTTCTCCGTAGAGAAGTCCACTCGCACTGGAAGAAAATGTGTAGACTTCGTAAGTCTGTCCACTATAACCCAAATCGAATCATGACCAGCCTGAGTCCGAGGCAAACCAACAACAAAATCCATGGAGATGCTCTCCCATTTCCACTCTGGTATGTCTAACGGCTGAAGTAACCCTGCCGGTTTCTGATGTTCTATTTTAACCTTCTGACAAATCAAGCACTTTGACACATATTCAGCCACATCCTTCTTCATCCCAGGCCACCAGAACTTAACTTTCAGATCTTGATACATTTTTGTGGCACCCGGGTGTACAGCAAACTGACCCTTATGGGCCTCAACCATTACCTCTCCTGCTAACTCCTTGGGCACTACAATTCTTCCCTGATACAATAGCAATCCCTGCTCATTCACAGATATTCCACTCTGCCCTTTCAAATATTTGACACTGTCGTTACGTATCTGTGTTTCTTTAATCTTCTCATATAATTTATTTTCCACCCGACAGCTCTCATGCAACCCATCTGTAACCCGTGTAGTCCAGAATTCATCCACACTCCCAATAAAGACATCTGTCAGTTTCAGAAACCTTTTGGCCATTGGAGTGTGATTTTATTTCTTATGTGAATGTAACCACCACTCCACTGTAGGTGGTATACTAAGTTTTTGGCATTTTAGAATATGTCAAGTGAATTATCATTGCTTGTTGTCATTCAAGTAATCTGAGGACAAATGGATGCGTTTTAATATCTATAATACGTTGATAATGATGCATCGAATGGATATCGTGATGATGATCCATTGGAGAATTAATACACTTATTTCGTGGGAAATCTCTCGATTTCTTTGAATGAATATATATGAAGCAACTAATGAGTGTCATTACTCGTTTATGTGTATGAATGCATTGTGATTAATTGCATTAATTGAGATGTGATATAAATGTGGAAATTAATTATGTATTGCATTGGATTCAATTACCTATGATTTGGATGTCATAAATGATATGCTGGTTGTGTATTATTTTATGGTTAACATGAAGTTTATGGTGAGATATATTCAATTTTTGTAGAGTCATAAAGTCTCTCCATATATGTTTAACGATTTTGATTTTATGATAGCCAGTGATAATTCTTTCTTAATTCCACTGTGTTAAAGATGGATATAAAAGTTTTATGTCCAATGAAATATTCTGTATTATATGAACGTGGAAAGAGCTATCTTAGTCATGGCATGATCAAAGTCAATGTGATGGCTTTAAATGTTGTCAATGACATAATAATTGTATATTATTTTATGGTAATGTTCAGTAAGAAAATTAAAGGCATAAGGAGCAATCTAGTGGGGAGAGTATGATGCCCCTTCGAGAAATTTTGTTTAAAGTTTGGTATTACATACCAAAAGATGGCTCCTTATGCTTCAGAATCCAATAGTATTGCTGAGAGAAAGAACCAGACATTAAATGAAATGATGTTGTTGAAGTCTGGTTTGTGGGGGAAAATCATTTTAATGATAAAGTGTACAATCAATAAAGTACCCCACAAGAAAAATTAAGAACACCCCCTATGAAATATGGAAAGGTAGGGAGCCTACCTTGAATTATCTTGAAGTGTAGGGGTGTTTGACAAAGAGCATACCATACGACATATGGAAAGGAAAGAAGTCATCCCTGAAATATTTTAGAGTGTGGGGGTGCTTGGCTAAGGTTGCGGTTCCTAAACCTAAGAAGTTGAAAATCGGACCTAAAACCGTGGATTGTGTATTCATCGGTTATGCACTTAATAGTAGTGCTTATCGGTTTCTAGTTTATAAATCTGATGTCTCAGACATACAAGTTAATACGGTTATTGATTCAAGGGAAGTTACTTTCTTTGAAGACGTATTTCGGTATAAGAAAATACAAGAATCAAATGGTAATAATGATGACCAGGTTGTGATACCTCGGGATGCTACAACTAATATTGATCCTGTAGAGGATGTAAAAGATGAACCTAGACGTAGCAAGAGGCAAAGGACCGCCACATCCTTTGGACATGATTTTATGACATATTTATTAGAAAATGAGCCTCGAACGTCTAAGGAAGCTATAACGTCCCCGGAAGGACCATTATGGGAAGAGGCTATCAATAGTGAGATAGAGTCTATCTTGTCCAACCACACTTGGGAATTGGTAAACCTTCCTCCTGGCAATAAGCCTTTAGGAAGTAAGTGGGTTTTCAAAAGAAAAATGAAAGAGAATGGCACTATTGATAAATATAAAGCAAGGCTTGTGGTAAAAGGCTACAGGCAACGTGAAGGTCTCGATTATTTCGATACTTATTCACCGGTTACAAGGATCACATCCATTAGGATGTTGATCGCGGTAGCTGCATTGAATGGATTACAAATACATCAAATGGATGTTAAGACCGCCTTCTTAAACGGCGACCTGGAAGAAGAGATATATTTAGAACAACCTGAGGGTTTTGTTGTTCCAGGACAAGAACGGAAAGTTTGTCGCTTAATAAAATCCTTTTTACGGGTTAAAGCAAACTCCAAAGCAATGGCATGCGAAATTTGACAATGTTATGTTATCAAATGGATTTCGAATTAATGAGTGACAAATGTGTCTATGTTCGAAATACTGAAAAAGGATTTGTCATTGTCTGTCTTTATGTAGACGACATGTTGATGATTGGTAGTAATAATCAAATGATTAAAGCTACTAAACAGTTACTTAATAGTAAGTTTGATATGAAAGATATGGGGATAGCAGACGTTATCCTAGGTATTAAAATCCATAGAACATCTGCAGGGTTGGCCTTATCACAGGCTCACTATATAGGTAAGGTTCTTGAGAAATTCAAAAGTTTGAATATAACTCCTGTGAGGAACCCTGTCGATTGTAATCTTAGTTTACTAAAGAACACTGGTAAAGCTACAGCACAAAAGCTATATGCTCAAGTGTTGGGAAGCCTGATGTATGTTATGAACTGCACCAGACCTGATATTGCTTATGCAGTAAGTCTGTTAAGTCACTTTACTAGTAATCCAAATGAAAATAATTGGAAAGCTATGGTAAGAGTTTTGGGATACCTGAAGTATACTCAAAATTTTGCTTTGCATTACGAGAAATACCCCGCAGTTATAGAAGGGTATTATGATGTAAATTGGATCACCGGCTCTAACGACACTAGATCCACAAGTGGATATGTGTTCACCCTTGGTGGAGGTGCTGTGTGTCTTGGAAATCATCCAAGCATACCTGCATTGCAAGGTTAACCATGGAAGCAGAATTTATTGCTTTAGATAAAGCCGGTGAAGAAGCCGAATGGCTTCGTAACTTTATTGAGGATGTTCCTAATTGGCCAAAACCGGTACCATCTGTATGCATACATTGTGATAGCCCAGTAGCTATTGGAAGGGCCAAGAACGTCATGTATAACGGTAAGTCTAGACACATACGTCGTAGACATGATACCGTAAGACAACTACTCTCGAATGGAATTATTACAATTGACTATGTTAAGTCTAAAGAGAACATAGCGGATCCGTTAACCAAAGGGATTCTTAGAGAGTTGGTTGAAAATTTGTCGAAAGGAATGGGTTTAAGGCCTATCAATTGTTGAGCATTGCGGTAACTCTACCTAGAAGAGTGGAGATCCCATGAACTAGGTTCAAAGAGACAACTAAGTGATGGTCGACTGTTCAAACACTGTGGAGTTTTTAAACTCATACTCATTCCTAAGACAAGACAGTGTATTATGAGGGTAAGCATTTAGGCTTTTAATGATTTCTTAATCTATTGTGTTCAGATGATGTATAGTGAGTTACATCAAAAGAAATCACCTATGTGAGTGTGAAGTGAGGGCCGCTTCTATGAGAATTTTTCAAAGGCCGATTCTCTAAAACACTCGCAGAACCAGGCAGGTGACCCAGGCGCAACAAAGGACCAACAATGCTAGAGAAACAATTGTGTGACTCCTATTGTCTAGGTATACACTAAAGGTTGACGGTTCAAGTCGACCTAGACCACCGATTGACCGAGTATATCCAATAGATTTCACTAGAGAAGGTTCAAAGGTAACTCCACCTGTCTCGATGCAGTTGTTTCTCGTTGAGGAAATTACACTTTGCATTTATACTCTTATGCATTTTTTGTCACGGTGATTTGACTTCTTATCCATGTGGGGGATTGTTGGAATTTATATATATATATATAAATTGTATAGACAATCTATTGGTTATGAATAAGAAGTTTGGTAGTGAAAAGGTGTGCCTTTTCGTCGACAAACAGATGTATCTTTTCATCCTAAACGATGTGTTGTTTCATCCTAATGGACATGTTGTTTCATCCTAACGGACATGTTGTTTCATCCTTGAACGGGTCTTTTCGTGTTGAACGAATGTGTCTTTTCGTTTCGAACGAATGTAAGAAAAAAGAAACAAACGCAATAACACACTTAAAATAAATGGTAGAACCAACGAAATGAAATGAAATGAAATAAAAGCAGAGGCGAAAGAAAGTTCCTTTCCTGTGAGTTGAGGAGCTGCTTGTAGTTGGTAGCTTATCTTGTTGAACAAGATCTTCAACAGTATTGTTATTGTGAGTTGAGCTGAGCTTGATTGAAGAGAAGAGAAGAGAAGAGAAGTGGGCTCTTTGAAAATTGCAAATTGTAAATTTGTGATCTGAGATGAGACTGCATCTGCATGTTTCGGATTATGCATTGAGAGGTGAGAGAGACTAAGAGCAATGGTTGGTTATTTTGATCAGTTTTGTTTTGGCCCAATCCAATCCATCTTTAATTAATTATAATAAAACTTTAAATTATAATATTTGCGCTGAAATCAAATTATTATAGATTACCTGCTAAAAAGCGCGCGCGTGGTCAAGTGTCCAAAGCACATTACATTGATTTGCATTGGAGAGGGCCACACTTGACTTGACAATCAGACACTACACTACACTGAGTAAAAGCAATGCAATGGATGGACTTGGGTCGGGTGTTATTTTCAGCAGCATCATCTTTGTTTTGTTTTGTTTTGGGCCCAATCCAATCCAAATATCCAATCCATCTTTGTTTTGTCACTTACATACATCGAGGAGGGAGGGATTACTTAATTCTAAATAAATAAATGTTAATTAAAATGCTAATTAATATATCTGATTCTATATCCTATACAATACTACCGTAGAAGGAGAGGAGGGGGGAATAAATTATTATTATTAACTACTCAATGAAAGAATTAAATTATAGAACAGTTTCGGATCTTAAAACAATTATTTAGAAAGTATCTCATAGACTTTCTTTTACATAGAGGGCCTATAAACTTATAGGCCGACCTATTTTATATTATTTATTTTAAATTAAATATATAAATTATTATTTTAATGGTTTTGAATAATAAAATTATATTATTTTAATTATTTTCTTTAATTATTGAACGTCTTGTAGGCTTAAACAGGCTAACAAGTCTATGTCAAGACTTTTGTTTTTTAAATATACGTCATGCTAAATATATAATTTGGGTGTGCACAAGCTAACGAATCTGGCGATGCCTAAAGTATTTTACATGTGTCTGACCTATTTAAGCTAAAGCCTATCCCTATCCAGCCTATTTACACCCCCCTACTTTTAACAATGGTTTTTCGTTGTTGATTAAATGTGAGTACTATAAACATGCTTTTAACGTTGGTTGGCCCGCCCCGCCCCGCCACCAACCCGCCAAAAACGGGACAGGGCGGGTTAACCCGCCATTAAATATGGGTGGGAAAAATGAACTCACCCCGTTTTATGGTGGGTTGGCGGGTCAACCCACCAACCCGTCAATTAAAAAAATAAATAATTAAAATTTAAAAATAAATTATATTTTATTAATTTTTCTAATATTATTTTATTTTATTTCACACTTCTTTTAATTTTTCTCAATCTCAATCTTAAATGTATACTAATATTTGTCAAAACATTCTTTAGGAACTCATTCGTCTCCATATAAAGATAACATTTGTCATAAATAAAATTGTTATTCTTTATTTTTTCTAAGTACTAATGTAAAAAAAAAATTGGATATCACAAAAATTTAATGACAAATGAAATACTACTTAATTGTAAAATATATATATATATATATATATATAATCCGACGGGTCAACCCGTTTTGACCCACTTCTAGGCGGGGCGGGTTGAAGTGGGTTGGTGGGTTGAAAATCTCAACCCAACTCGTCCCGTTTTGGCGGGTTGACCCGCCGGGCAGTGGCGGAGCCACGTTGTGGCCTACAGTTGCCTTGGCACTGGCTTATTTAGCCACGTTCATTTAGCTACATTTGAAAAGTAGCAAATTCTGTTCAAATTTTTTGAAAATTAGCCACGTTTTGGTCGTAGCCAAAGAACCGTAGCTATTTGGGCACTAGCTGAATTTTTTGGCACTTGCTAACATGTCATGCTGGCTCCGCCACTGCCGTCGTGCTCAACCCATATTGTCACCCCTAAATTTACATATAAAGTAGAGTCATCAAAACAGGCTATCTCTTCCTATTAGGCCCTAGCTCGCACGAGTTAAGGCAAAAAATCCTACAAATAAAAAAGCCTGCATGAGCCAAAAACTTATATAATCCCACGAGATAGGGCCTGTCCACGAGCCAAAATTTCATATAAGTCAATCATTTGTCATTAATTAAAATTGTGACAGTAGCAAACAGGCATCACCAAAACCTTATCTGAAATTTCCATCCCTGATCCATCTACCGCTCCCAACTTCTACACTATATAATCAACTATAATGGAAAGAACAAAAAATCTTTACGTAATCCTCCAAGACAAGCAATCAATGAGATAAAATAAAGCATGTTGTCATATAATTGAATGGAAATTGATTTCTCCGGAGAAACTATTCCCCTATTACAGACTCATAAAAATGTCTCATCCATCTTTTTTCTTTAATACAATGAGTCCCGTATATTTAATGGGTACGCAGAAGAGGAATAATTTCTTCTGCAACATGAGAAACTAGGAAAACTATTGCCATAACATAAATTCGTTACATTAATTATGCATTTGCTACTTTAGAGTAATAACCAA
The DNA here is from genome assembly GCF_033153095.1 of Gastrolobium bilobum. NCBI lineage: Eukaryota > Viridiplantae > Streptophyta > Magnoliopsida > Fabales > Fabaceae > Gastrolobium > Gastrolobium bilobum. Next base: position 545 of record NW_026899422.1, on the reverse strand, counting down.
CAAAATAGCTTTAGGCTTCTTTTCAATGGTATGAGATTCACCATTATTGCCTTTATTTTATTTAGCTGTTGATTTCATTAGCAAAAGCTAAGCCTGTGGCCTGTTTATTTATTAAAAATAAAAATCTTTGGAAAAATTAATTGTCATTTTTTTTTTGTAAACAATTAATTGTCATTTTAAATTAGATGACTTTTATTTTAGGTCTCTCTGCTTCTAATTATACAGAGGAAAGAAAATATTAAAAATCATTAAATATATATTAAAACGATATAATTTTATTTAGAATAATATAAAATCATGTCCTTTAAAATAAAAATATTTTCCCTTTTTTTTTGTAACTAAATATTTTCCCTTTAAAATTTAAAAAAGAGGACTAAAAAAATAAATAGACAACCTTATAATTTTGAAGAAATGCTTATGATAAAATAAATAAATTTTCTCTCTTTCCACCAAACAGATCATGGATTTAAAACAACAGTTATTCAGTAATCTAGATCTATAAGCGAGCACAAATATCTAGAATTTTCTCCACCTTTCATATATAT